>NW_009933432.1:139490-158956 GCF_000696875.1 Nestor notabilis
CCCAGTGCGCTCAGCCTGGCTCCAGAGCAGAGCTGCTCCAGCCCTCGCAGCAGCTCCGGGGCCTCCTCTGGCCTCGCTCCAGCAGCTCCACGTCCCTCTTGTGCTGTTCCCCAGAGCTGGGTGCAAGACTCCAGGCAGGGTCTCATGAGTACATCATGTCTTACTTGCCCCATTCATGGATCAGGTAGTGCTTGTAGTAAGGTGGAGACTTGCGTAATACTTTGGGTCAGCAGCATTTCAAATCCTTTGGCAAGAGAAATGCTGGCACTGCTCACTGGCCTTCTTAACACCCATGTGTCCACCATCTGTCCACCACACGCTAAATAATGTGTTAGAGAGCTGGCAGGATTCTGCATTGCTCTTTGCCAGTACTTAGGGTTACACCTGAAGGTAGCGTCAACGTTCTAAAGGGACTTGTAAAGAATCCAGGAGAACCCCAGAACACAAACCTTTGACTTTGCAAATGTTTGAGCTGCAGGCAAGGTGGTGGGGTGCTTTCTGATATCTTCTTTTTCTTCGTTCTTATTGCTATGAACCTTTACTTCATGCCTGCAAGGCTTTTGTAGCACGAGCACATTGTCTCCTGGGCATGGTGTGGGAGCTGCCTGCTTCCTCGAAACCATAAAGAATGATGCATTAATGTGCTTGCTACAGTTATAAAGGGAAGTGTTGAGATCTGAACGCACCTGGGAGAAGAGCCATCATAAATTAGCATTTACCATCATAGACAGAGCCAGGCAAACAGCAGGGTCATCTTGGAGCAACCACAGAGCAGTGCTAAGTCTGCTGTACCTGGGAAGATTGGATAGCTGCTTTAATTTGTTATAAATCACCCAGCTTCTCTTCCTCTGTTTTATGATGACTGTTCGTCAACCTTTCCTCAAGTAAGAGAACAAAATGGCTGGTTCACATTTTCAGGTTTCAGCTTTTTGCTGATTCTGTGTTGGATGGTAACACTTGGGGATCACTTGCTTCTGGCTGTTCACACTGTCAGGAGGATGGTGTGAACCTGTGTGTTACAGCATCCAGAAGCAGGTGTAGTTGGTTGTGCCATTGTACAGGATGATGGGTTGTGATCTGAGGGTCTAACAGTGGCTATGGGTTGTCTTGACAGCTTCAGAGAGTTCCTGGTACATGTGTCTAGTCCTTAATACAATGCCTTTGATTAATAGATTCAGAAAGGAACCTACCACTGTCTGCTGAAATGAGGGAAGTTACTCATGGGAAGGAGGCAGTGCTGGTGTGTAAGAAAGATGGGACAAAAGGTGACATGAACCACCTTCAGAAAATATGGGCTAGAATACGCATTTCACAAAGCACTTCTGCACCTGAAAAGATGCTTAAAGAGAGTTTGGGCACCAGTGCTCAAAGGAGGAATTCAGGAAAGCTCTACCAGACCTCCTGCAGCACCTGAAGCAAACTTTTGCCTCCTCTTTGAGACAGAAAGCCCCCTTAAAAACCTAAGGTTTCACCCTCAATGTGCTCAGGCTGCATTACCACTTTCCTCTTGACCAGGATTTGAGGAACAAGCCTATATCTGAGTTACCTGAGACCACTTTCCCAGCTGTGCTCAGATGATGGCTTGGATTGCCTTGGATTCAGTCAACAGAATATGGTAGGGTGATCTTTTCAGCAGTAGCTTAGCACTTGAAGCACTTGCCAGGAAAGTGAGAGACCTTGAGACAAGGATATTTCAGCTGCTGAGGGTGTGAACCCATTGCCCTCACTAAACATTTCTAAGCTCTGAGTCCCTTTCTGTGAGAGGAATCACTTTTGAGAGGTGTTTTGGCTCAGATTCAGGTACAGTGTTGCATGACCATTGACCAGATTAAGCAACCTGTACTTGCCGCCCTCTCCTCTGTTGGGAAGGGCCCTCGCATTCCTTGCTCAGCTTCATGAACTTCACTTGAAACATCAGTTTCCTGCTTTCTGCTCTGCTTTGCTGGCTGTGCAACATGTAATTCCCTTTGTTAAAAGCCTGCCGGAGAAAGGAAGAAACCCATAAATCCAGCTGCATCAACTGTATTCTCCAGAGCAATGATGAGCTGGAGGATGCTGTGAACTTGTAGACTCTAAACACATTATTATAGCTCTGCTTTATGCCCAGCTAGTGGTGATTATCATGTGTTTTCTGTCATTTCCTCCTTCCACTTCCCTTCCTTTTCTCTTCAGATGTTTTTTTAAACAAGAACGTAGCTCTGGGTTAGTATAAACCTTTTGCAGAGTATTTCTCTAGTGCCTGGCACTGCAGAGCCCTGCTGCTGCACTAGAGACCAAGGAATCCTGTAATTCAAATAGATGATTACTATTACATCTGACTGTATTATTTGGAACTTGCAAACATGTGCTTAGCACTTAGGGAAAAATGTGAGGGTAATTCCTTTCTCAGGCAGCCAGCACTCTCATTTAAGCAGGATACAACCAGGGAGAGCCTTATTCAGGCAAAATCAAAACAGAGCAGGTGGGATAAGAAAGAGCAAAGAGAACGTTAATCAGCCCCATGATCACAGGGGGCTGACAGTCACATTGCTGTTGTTCCTTACTCTGGTTTCCCTTTGATTCCTTACAGTGGGGCCGAAAGCTACAACTCTTTTGTTGAACAGGTAAAATTGTTCTCTGCAAAGCACTGGAGTAAAGACTATTTATTCCCCAAACCTAATTGAATTGAGTGTCGGTCCTCAACTTGGGGCAGAACATCATTACTCCTGTAAAGCCCCATCAGCACAAGCATTCCCATGTACAATAACTTGTGTTTTGTACAGAAGTACTGAGCCATTCCTTTAGTCTCTGTTTCACTTGAGTCTAGACCAGAGCTGGAAGGGTAAAACCTATTTTTCCCTAGGGTAAGTGTCCTGGGTTCAGCTACAGCAGACATTTTCCTCCTTCTCAGTAGCTGTTGCAGTGCTGTGTTTTTCCCTTTCAGCCTGGGAACAATGCTGATAACACCGATGGTTTTAGTTGTTGCTCAGTAATGTTTACTCTGACCAAGGACTTTCTCAGTCTCATGCTCTGCCAGGGAGGAGGGGAAGCCGGGAGGAAGCAGAGACAGGACACCTGACCCAAACTGGCCAAAGGGCTATTCCATACCACAGCACGTCATGCCCAGTATAGAAACTGGGGGGAGTTACCCGGAAGGCCCAGATCGCTGCTCGGGTCGGGCTGGGTATCGGTCGGCGGGTGGTGAGCGGTTGTGTCCTTTTCCCTTGTTATTCCTCTTATCATCATTATTGGTAGCAGTAGTGGTTTGTATTATACCTTAGTTACTGGAGTGCTGTTATCTCAACTCGTGGGAGTTACATTCCTCCTATTCTCCCCCCCATCCCTCCAGGAGCGGGGGGAGGAAGGAAAGCGAGCGGCTGCGTGGTTCCAAGTTACCGGCTGGACTTAAACCACGACAGTAAGACTAGCACTTTGTTAGTTTTACCTTTGAGTGTCTTCATCAGACCTTATAGCAGCCTTCCAAGATCTCAGAGCAGCCTTCCGGTATCTGAAGGGGGCGTATAAGGATACTGGGGATGGACTCTTCATCAGGGACTGTAGAGATAAGAAAGGGGTGATGGGTTCAAACTGAAACAGGGGAAGTTCAGGTTAGATAGAAGGAAGAAATTCTTCCCTGTGAGGGTGCTGAGGTGCTGGCACAGGCTGCCCAGAGAAGTCGTAAATGCTCCATCCCTGGCAGTGTTCAAAGCCAGGTTGGACAGAGCCTTGGGTGACATGCTCTAGTGTGAAGTGTCCCTGCCCATGGCAGGAGGTTGGAACTGGATGATCTTAACGTCCTTTTCAACCCAAACCATTCTGTGATTCTATGATTCTATGATTTTCTTTCTAATTTTGCTTTGCCTAATAGTTTCTCATGGAGGCTCTTCCCACTGCAGTCAGTTGCAAAAAGTCTCATGATCTTTAGCAGGAGCAATCCTTGAATTTCCTCTCCCAGATGTTCCCTAATAAGGCTCCTTAGGCTCACCTCCTCCTGCCTGCCTCTGTGTCCGGAGCTCCTGATGTGCATCACGGTCCGCAGGATGCTCTCTGTGTACCAACAGCTCCATCCCTGCCTGTGGCTTGCTTGTCCTAGCCTGACACTTGACATGCAGCACCTGACAGAATCTGCTTAAACACACACCACCACCTCTGGCTGAAGGCTATTTGCATTCTGTTGTTGCTGTTAGCATGAGGGATTTCTGTTGCAGCATCCATAATTCTGTAGCAATGCTCAATTATTCAATCTAAGATGCTGCCCATTAAATCAGCCAACACAATTGTGGGGCCATGGAAAGTCACAGCTCATTTGAAATTTTATTAGCTCTCAGCTGCTCTTGTTTACTGCAGAAGCAGTCTCTCAAAACCAGCTTTTTGCTTCTGTGCAGAACTCTCAGCCTTGACACCTTGTTGCTGCGGCATGGTGGTGGGTGAGGGACTCGGAAGCTAAAGTGCATGGGGCTTGGAAGAGGAATGGGACTGCTGTGGGATTTATGAGCACTTTGCAGCCAGCAAGTGTAGCAGCAACCTGAGGAATGCAGGGACAGTAGCCCTGTTACTGCTGAAGAGTAATTATTTTGCAGGATAGTAGTGGCTGTGAACACAAAAATCAGGTTTTATTCTGAGGAGGGAATACATCACACTCATCTCATCATAGTTTAGAGGTAAGCCAAAAGGTCTGCAGTGGTGTTCAATAGAATCATAGAATCACAGAATGGTTTGGATTGGAAAGGACCTTAAGATCATCCAGTTCCAACCCCCTGCCATGAACAGGGACACCACACACTAAACTATGTCGCCCAAGACTCTGTCCAATATGGCCTTGAACAGCACCAGAGTTAGAGCATTCACAACTTCCTCGGGCAACCTATTCCAGTGCCTCAGCACCCTCACAGTAAAGAACTTCTTCCTTATATCTAACCTAAACTTCCCCTGTTTAAGTTTAAAGCCGTTACCCCTTGTCCTACCACTACAGTAGTTCAATAAGAGCACAATTTTACCTATCAGTGGCTCGTTGTGTGCCTGGGGATCTTAAACTATTCCTAGCAAAGGAGGCTTTCAGGGAAGCTGGAGATTCAGGATGTGAAGACTGACGGGCAAGGAAGACAGTCACACACCCCTTTAGTTACTCAGTGCCTTCCCCATCCTGTGTGCCTGGATAGGAATGAGCGTGTCTCATTTAACCAACACCCTTGCAGTGGTGGTGCTTTCCATACCAACCCTGTTCTGTTGTAACACACCTGCAACAGGTTCAATTTATATGTTGGATTTTTTGGGAAGTTACTTTGGGCTTGGATCCTGCAAGGGACACCTTCCACTAGAGCAGGTGCCCCCAAGCCCCTGTGCCCAACCTGGCCTTGAACACTGCCAGGGATGGGGCAGCCACAGCTTCTCTGGGCACCCTGTGCCAGCGCCTCAGCACCCTCACAGGGAAGAGCTTCTTCCTAATGTCTAATCTAAATCTTTCTTCTGTCATCTTAAAGCCAAGGCCAAGGTTGCTCCAAGAAGACACATATAGCTTTAGATCTTAGTCCCCTCCATGAAGCAATGCTTATGTGGAGAAAAACCTGAAAATACATTGCAGATGCAAATCTTTAATGAGAATTATGGTTATTTCATTGGGTTGTCCTGGCACTTCAGAGCTCTTTGTGACTGTTCTTTACTGTGAGGGTGCTGAGGCACTGCCACAGGGTGCCCAGAGAAGCTGTGGCTGGCCCCTCCCTGGCAGTGCTCAAGGCCAGGTTGGACACAGGGGCTTGGAGCAACCTGCTCTAGTGAAAGGGGTCCCTGATGGAACTGGATGAGCCTTAAGGTCCCTTCCAACCCAAACCAATCTGGGATTCTATGATTCCATCCACAACATACAAGCTAGATATAGTAAATCTAAAGTAAAACTTGCTGCCTAGTGGCAGAGCACAGATTATCTGATCAAAGAGGACTTGGTCCCCTAAAAAATAATGTTAGCTGAATAAATTGGAGCTGCTTTGTCCTCAGTGGTAGACGAGGAACGTTTTCTGCTGATCCCAGTTCAATCTCCTTCATGCCTGTCCCTCTCTGAAGGGAATGAGATAGGGCTCACAAGATGACCTCCAGAGGACCCATCCAGCCTTCCTTACTCTGTGATTATAAGAGTCCTAGTGAAAGATGCAAACCGTTGATCCCATTATTTACCAGATCTGGCAGTGTCTTGCCAGTGGCTCCCTTTTCACCAAGGCAGTGATATATTCACTCCACGGTAACTCTGAGATTGCAGAAGGTATTTATTTCATGGCTTTATACAAAGGAGGTGTGACAAAGGAGCTTTATTTTTGGCAGGACTGCCAAAAGGACACGTGTGTCTATAGAGGATTCATAAAGCATCCTAAAGGTGTGAAAACTCTTATTACATGGAAATAATAAGGAACACAAGAGATGGTTTAAAATCTGGCTCAGTGACAGATCTTCAAATGAATTTGTTAACTGAAAGGCACTCATGATTGAAGCTGTTTCTGAAGGGATCCCTTGGAACTGGTTGTTGTATCCAACCCTATTCAGCATTTTCAGCCTTGTCTTCAAACGTAGTTTAAATGTCTCTTGGCAAAAGCTTCATGTCACCTAGAGCTTGAGACGGTGCTGAATAGCGTGCCCAGATCATTGGGATACAGGGACCTGACTCACATCATGACAAGGTCACAGTCAAACCAAATGTGTCTTAATGCAGCAAAACACAAGATAATACCCCTGAGAACCAGGAAAGCACGTTACACTTATGGGTTGTGAGAGTCTTGAGAAGCAATGACTCGGAACAGGATTTAGAGGTCACTGGAGATCATCATCTCAACATGAGTTCTCAGTGCAAGGCTGTTGCTGAAAGGCTGCTGTGAACCTTAGACACACAAAACCCCCCAAAGCTGGGATGTGGTCTCTCTTCTGTACCCAGTATTGCTGCTGCCACAGTTCTGTGTCCAGTGTTGGTGCTCACACATCCATTCCAAAATATGTGAAATTACTGGAAAGAGATCAAAGGATGCTACACACAGTATCCAGCCACTGGAAAATAGACCTTATGGTGGGAAGTTTAATCTTCCTCAGCTGTTCAGAGAAAAGGTTTGGGATGGATTGTTGCTCTGTGTGGAGGGACTTGCACATGGAAAGACATCTGAGCATGTAGGGCATAAGAAAACATTGGTAACCTTGCAGACAAAGGCAAACTAAGTTCCAGTGGTGGGATACTGGAGTTAGAGACATTCAACCTTGAAATCAGATGCAGTTTCCTAGCAGTAATTAAGCATTTGAATAGCTTTCCAGAGGAAGTGGTGGACTCACTGTAATCAGCTGTCTTTGATATATGAGATATCTTTCTAAAAGACAGGCTTTAATTCAGCTCTTGAGGGAAAAGAAATGAACAGCCTGTATATATAAGAGGTCAGACAAGCTGATCATAGTAGCCTTTTTGACCTTAAAGCGTATGAATCACTGTAATCCCTCTAAGCAACACTTTAAACCTTGCATGGAGATAATTCAGCAACACATTTGTTCTCTGGTCTGAAAAGCCATGGACGTGTTATGGCTGTATGTAGAATAAGGGAGCTGCCCTTTTGAAAACCCAGAGCTGTATAAATCTGTCCACAACTAAGAACACAGTGCTGTGTATCTGTACTCTTGGAGCTACAGGAGTTAGGAATCCACACATGGATCATGGGTCTCTGTGGCTTTGCTGCTGCAAAACTTGGGGTGCAGAAGCCACTGATCCCATGTTCACCTCCTTCAGTTACCTCTCTCTGAAAAAAGTGCAGCGGTTCCTAAGGAAAATCCATCTTTTTGCTTTATACACTTCAAAGGAGGTTTGTATTCCGACTTGACATTGTTCTGTGAGATCATACCTTGCTATATTCTCCTTCCCACATTTGTTTTTGACTGTTTGGACCATTAAAACATGAGTTTTATTTTGTTCTGATGTTATTTTTGTTAATCCATGCAGCTCCCTGAACAATTGCTCTTCATGGGCAGGGAGCTTCTTACAAGTGTCACTTTATCCTCACTCTTCTGATGGATCCAGCAAGAGATCTCAGGGCATGAGAAGTCGTAGCTGTGTACAGTTTTATTACATCTCCTTACAATTCACTGTAGGGCACCACTTGGTTCACTTATGGACCATGCAATAAGAAAAAATCCACAAGCAAACAATATTCAGATGGAGACATTACTATTTATGATGTGGTTTGTAGCTTAGCTCTTGTTGTTCTACATGACTCAGGCAAATATGGCCCTTACATTTTCTAAGCTGAAGAAATGCTTTGCCCTGAAACTGCTGTTGATGTTAGATGGAGTTGAGTAGCTAAACCCCATCTGAGTTCTTGAGGACCTTGGTGACATTAAGATGTCAGTGACAAACCTCTTTGTAATTACCCTCAACTTACTCCGTCCAGGCCTGGAACACATCAGTTGAAAGGCTTATCTGCAGATGAGTCCTCAGCATTCCCACCTATACAAAACCTTGTGCTGTGCATCTGTTCTTCAAACATTTATCTACTGTTTCCTGCTGTCTTGCAGCTTCAGGTCCCAAAACACATTTCCAGTGCCTGAAATAAAAGACAGGGTAATGAAGAGCTATGGCACAGCTGGTTTGCCATCCCCTCAGCAGAGTGTCTGTAGCCTTAGAAAGCATTATTAATGTGTGGGAGAAAATGACAACGTTCTATCTTGCTTGAAGCTGTAGTCAATACAGTAACAGGCCTGGTTTCTTGTTTCTTTCCCATTTCTTTTTCTATGGATAAGTATATTACATCTACCCAGGTTTTCATTCTGTGAACGGTCTCTCAGACTCCATCTGAGATTTGACCTTCCAGGATCCTACTGGCCTAATCATCTGCAACAAGTCATATTTTTAATGGGCAAATAAAGCCATTTCATTATCACCGGTCATCAAGAGAAAAAAACAGATGGACAGGTTTTGTGCCCCAGCTGGAAATTCTGGGGGCAATTTTGCAAGGAGTTACAAAGATATAGAGGTATCAGAACAGAGGTAAGGATAATGGATGGGATTTCAAAAGCACTTTTGCTAGTCTAATACTGCTCCCATTGTCATTAATAGCAGGTGTAGAGCACTTGTGAAAATTACTCATTGTGTGTGAGTGTACATAACTACATGGAGCAGATATTCATTGCATTTTGACCCCCAAGCAGACTAGAAGCTCTGCAAACACTGAACAGGCTTTTTGTTCGGTTGATGGTATATGGGTAACGACTTGAACTGATGTTCCAGTGATGTTTTATGGCACTAAAATCTTCCAAGAATGGAGCATTAACAGAATCTAAGTCCATGGCATGTAAGCCATCGTAAGTACCAGAGTGATAATAACAGATCAGATTCCCAACTTATATTAAATTCAAAGTAGTGTCAAGAACATTAATGAAAGCACCTCTAACATACTGGTGTAACTGGGATGAAACTGAAGCTCACAATCTGTGATAATGACGAATTGTCTTGTTTTAATTTACTGTTTCTTTGAAATAAAAAATACATTATCCTAACAACTCTAAATCTCGTCCCTGACAACTCTAAATCTCATCCCACTTCAGGACAGACCTACCTCTCAGGACAGTGTTGCTATCTCAGCACATTCATTTCTTGCCTCTGTGCTGAAATGGTTAGTAAGGTGCTAGCTGTAAAGGTGGTTTCTCTGATACATGGAGCTCCCAGCAACTACACTGAGACCCAGCACTCATTTCACATAGGTGAACATGCCAATGTGAACAGCCACCACATGGTAACAATTTGCATTCACTGTCAAACTGCCTTGCTTGAACTGATGAGTTGGAAGTGAAGGGCTTCATATCCCATTACCCCAGAACAAAACTATCCAGTTCCCTAATCTGATTTAAAGGTCCACCTCTACTACATGCTAACAACTTCTATTCCTAAATGCCATGCTTCATCAAACCTCTTCTGAGCTTTTCTTTGGTTTTCCTTTCCTGTCACTGCTTTTAACTAAGCTGTTGGCAATGAACGGAGACATCTCAAAATGAACTAGGGAATGCTGCTATGGTGGTGGGAGGGGAAGTACTACTGTCCGTGCATCTGATGACTTGACAGATATGAAAACCCTTGTTTTACTGGAGTATACTTGGCAAGCTTTTCTTATGTGTTTCTAATGCTATTATTGTTGTTGTTATTAATTCAGTGCTGCTGAAAGTACAAGATTTATATCCTGAGAGTTTGAGGTCATCTGTTTCTCTGTGTCTTCATGGAATAAATGTGACAGAGCCCAACAGATATCAAACCCTCCCAGGAAAATCTCCCTTACTTTCTCATCTATCTAGCTAGAATCTTTAGTGGGTTTATATGTATATATCTCTCTGTAGCAATGGTAGATACCATGGCTTTAATCACTATTCCAACTGCAAGCAACCCAAATAGCTTTGGTATTCAAGGTCACGTAGTGACAGGAGAAGGGGGAATGGATTTTAGATGACAAAAGGAAGATTTAGATTAGACATTAGGTAGAAGCTCTTCCCTGTGAGGGTGCTGAGGCGCTGGCACAGGGTGCCCAGAGAAGCTGTGGCTGCCCCATCCCTGGCAGTGTTCAAGGCCAGGTTGGACACAGGGGCTTGGAGCAACCTGCTCTCGGGAAGGTGTCCCTGCCCATGGCAGGGGGGTTGGAACTGGATGAGCTCAACCCAAACCAGTCTGGGATTCTATGATTCTGTGGTATGGTGCAATGTGCCTTTGATTTGCACAGGGAATAGAATCAGTGCACAAAAGTGATTTGTATATTTGCAGGAAAAAAAACCCCACCTTTTGGGGCTCCAGAGTTATCTGAGTGACTGGGATGTGAAATGGTATACCCAGCATTAACCTCAAAGATGCTTACTTTTAGGGTCTAATCTCATCTGTATGTGTGTGTTTTCATATATTACATATTAATGCATATTAATGTTACATATTAATGCATATTAATGTTACATATTAATGCATATTAATGTTACATATTAATGCACATTCTAGGTCCTTTATTGGGACTTTAAGGGAACATGCCTTACTCTATGAAGGTGTAAATTCACATTTCTCTATTGTGTACATTGGAAAATGATCTTACACCCTGAAGTCTACAACACTCTCTGTTGCCATTGCTCTAAAATCTTCCTTACCCTTCTGCAGATGGCCTGGTGGATTGCATGGACCCAGACTGCTGCTTGCAGCCATTGTGCCACATCAATGCACTGTGCCTGGGCTCCCCAGACCCCTTGGATATCATCCAGGAGACACAGGCCCCTGTGTCCCAGCAGAGCCTGCATTCGTTCTACGATCGGATCAAGTT
Source organism: Nestor notabilis (assembly GCF_000696875.1). NCBI lineage: Eukaryota > Metazoa > Chordata > Aves > Psittaciformes > Psittacidae > Nestor > Nestor notabilis. The sequence continues at coordinate 150,767 of NW_009933432.1, forward strand.
CCTCATCGGCAAGGACAGCACTCACGTCATCCCAGGAGACAATCCTTTTGAAGGAGGGTGAGTGAATTTTGGGTTTGATTCGGTAAGAGGTAAAGCGTAAACCACTTGGCCATTGTAAGACATGGAACGGCAACAAGATGCAGAACACCAAAAGATGTCTAAGGGAAGTAGATACCTGAGGAATTTTGTGGCTGATGGAGTTCTGCTGGCTGTCTCCTCATCTGCAGTGTCCTTTCAGCAGTTAAGACAAGATGTGTCTCTCCCAATGCATATGGGCAGCTGCATCTTTCCTGCCTTCTTTTATTTCAAGACATGAACGCCACCCGTTCAACATGACTCTTCTAGTTCAAGTGACTGATATTTTCCACAAGTCTCTCATAAACAGCAACAGCAGACATTCTTCCATTGACAGAGCCAAAATATAGGGAAACCAAAATGGTATTTACAATCTACAGTGTGACTAGCAGAGACCTCAGAAGAACTGAAGACAATCTTACAGACTAGGAAGGGCTATTACAGTGATTCCAGTATAAACAATCAGTTCAAATATAGATTGGTTTTAATAGTGAGACATTCTTTATCACTGCAGTCATCATCAAGAACAGGAACTGGCAAAGAAATCTTACACAGGCCACTTCTGTGCCTGCATCTCAGGCATTTAAGTACATGCCTGGCTGTCAGGGGAGGTCATCCCTTTAAAATCATGTAGCAGGACACCATAATACATACCCTGTGGAGTGAGATTCTTAGATCATTCTGTGTCTGCCCTGAATGTTGCCTTTCAGAAATGGTGACCCTGAGCCAGGAGGTGGTTCTTAGATTTTGGCTTCATTGAATTCCATACAGTCATTATTAACTGCTTATTTTCAGCTTTCCCTCACATAGCAATGAATAAGTTGACACTGAAAATGTACCAGCCTCGTGTTTGTGTGGGTATTTATTTCAGCACCTGCATCTCAGCAGGCCTCTCAGGCCATTCTTGGCCTGACCTAGTGCTTTTCCACAAAGGAACATCTCTAGCATCCCTTGGGTACCACCTCCTGTATGTCATTGTCTCTAGCAGTCCACAGGCTGACCTCAGACATGAACCACTTAGAAGCACACCAGTGTTAGGGAGCTGGCCTGATGTGATAGCTTCCCTGATTTGTCTTGCTGCCAAGCCCTTCGGGGTCCAAGAAAGCTGACAACAGTGATTCAGACTAAGGCCAAACACTCATTATGTCACAAACTATTGTTCTTCATCAGCATTCTGAAGGTTGCAGGTTCTGGATGCTGAAGAGTCCAGACTCTGGTCTAAATGTTAGCACAGTGAATTCTCTGCTTTCAGTTGTTGCGACTTGTTGCTGTAAAATCAGGCTTTGGAATATAAAATAGAGTCACACAAACTGCTGCAGGATTTACATCCAATCTGATGATAGGTCTCTATATAGGAAAGAATTACCAGTCATCTGTAGATGTCCTGCTAAAAGGAAGAAGATTCAGGATTCAAAAGGAGCACCTGCTAGCAGAAATGTGTATCTGGCATATAGATTAACTAGAGGGAGGGAATGCAAAGATTCAAATCAATGGGAAAGGGTTTAATGATTGCTTTTCATTAAGTGCAGTGGAACTAATAAATGGGGCTCCTTGTTCCATTAAGGTAACACAAAGAATTATACAGATATAGGGATGATTTATGAGTTTGCCATTCTTAAAATACCAGCATAGGGTGCGTATCACTAAATATGGTCTACAGATATGTCACCTCAAGCTGTGATTGTATTGCATCTCTCACATTAAGTATCTTGACTCATCGCAAGAGCAGTTGCAAATAGCACTGAAGGACCTCAACAGGAGGTGTGTTTTGCCCTGAGACAGCACCACAGCACACACTCCAGGCTCATCAGTCTGTTGGGTTGCTAAAAATGACATTTTGAGATCTTAAAACACAGTGTGGGTTCCTGTTAGTTCCTAAAGATCCTGTAGGTCTGGATAAACTCAACCATTGCAAGTGTTTTCTGCTTACTTAGATCATAGAATTATAGGATCATAGACTGGTTTGGGTTTGAAAGGACCCTAAGATCATCTAGTTCCAACCCCCTGCCATGGTTTCTCTTCACAGTTTCAATTGTCTGGTTTCACCACCTAGAGAGCTGAACCTCTGAACAGATGTCTCTTGTCACGCTGGAAGTGGCAGAGGTCACACAGTGACTGCTCCGTGGAGGAGCATGGGCTGGGACCATCTGGGACCCAATTAGTCTGGGCAAATGAGACTGATTGCATTTGCATGTGTAGATACGCCCTTTGTTCAGTAGCATGCTCACTGTTGAATCTCCTCCAGTTGCCTTTACAACAAACACGTAATAGTATCCCTCTTATCCATGGAACTCCTCAGTGTCTTCATGAAGATCACAGCCATTTCCACCTCTCGTTCCAGCTGCTGGTGTAATAGCTTGTCCCATCGAGAGGGAGAGCAGGAAATCTTTTGTTCTGATGAAGGATTCCATTATTAGGATAGGCCTCTCCTCCAGCATGCTGCTGTAGGACCACCCTTCTATTGCTGCTGCTGTAGGACTACATAGTACTACATAGGACTGTAGATTGCTGGACATGAAACATCCTACATCTTTCTGTCCCAATGCCATCACTCTGATGGAGTAGGATTGGAATTGAATCCATGCCACTTGCTGTGAGCAGTCCCTCATGAGCAGGCAACACAGAGGTGACGTGGACCTCTGTTTCCTGCACATCTGATGTCCTGCAGACACACAGCCCCTATGGCACAGGCACACTCCTCGTTAAGATGAGGAACCACAGCCTGCTCCTCAGGGCTTTCCCAGGCCCTGGCTGGCTGATTATCACCCCTGAGGGAAACACAGCATATTGGCATTCCTGTATGGCCGATGCAGAAGTAGCAGCAGCATGAAGGAGGTGACTGCATTTCTATGCAATATGTTTTCTGGCCTTCAGAAACACAGCTTAGCTTCCCTTTAGAGAGAACAGCAGTGCAGATCACCTAATGGGTACAAATAAATGAATGCCTCGTGACAGCTAGCCTTTGAGTGAATTTATTATTGAATTACACTCCAGCTTTTTAAGAACAAGCTGAGCTGACAAGCTCTCTCCCTACTGTAGAAGAAAAAGAAAGACAATGATAAATTGCCGTGATGGATAAAGGTAAAGACCTTGTCTCCTCCAAAATACCAGCAATTATATATTATTCATGTTTGGAAAGAAAAAAATAATCATTGCCCATATTGAAATGAGTGTTTATGATGATAAAGCAAGTAGCTAAATTAAATTCTGGATGCACAGAATGTCTTTTCACATCATTTTGATGAACAGATAACAAGTACTCTTCTGCTACTTGATCGTTCTTGTATTGATTTTGAAACCACTTACTCTTGCTGTTTGCTTTGTATTTTTAAGCCATCCTTAGTTGTCCATCACCATAAGGAGCAGCACAAGATGCAGTGGTGTCAAGTTGTTGACTTTCAAGTAGGACACCTGATATATTTGTGCCCTCTTGTGGGACAGTGTCAGGAAGTTGCAAGAACAGGCTAAAGTCCTGCTCTGCAGAGCCTTTTGCTAAGTATTTTCACAGGATTAAAGAAAACCATGTGCAGAAATGGCATTTTTGGTAAAGAATGTTTGAAAAGAAATCAGATCATTTTTACATCAGTGTGTTTTCTACCCCTTCTTTTTGGGGACAGTTTGCATGTATCTACTTGCTGCCATCCTGGTTACATGGGCAGCTAGAAAGAACCAGCTGAGTTACAAAGACACATTAGGGAGCAGGGGCTGGTTTCAGATGCAAGAGTAGACTAAGTACAAGTAGTAGTTTGTTTTTCAGGTTTAAAAACCTAATCAGAATTAAATGTGCACATTTCTTTTTCCATTACTGAGTGACAAGGTATCTGTAAACATGTCACTCCTGGTCCCTGTGTCCCCACTGTGTGCCAGGCTATACAACGTACGGCACTGAGCCAGCTGGGGAGGGGAACACAGCACTGTAAGATGCTAAGATGTCAGTGGACTTATTTTACTATAAATAAATAAATGGATGGGGTTTTATTGTCAAACTGCATCGATCCCAAACCCCATCAAAACCTAAATTGTGAGTATTTATTGTGGCCAAAGAAAAACTAAGAGAATAGGGGAAGATGAAAATGTCTTTCAGGATTTTTGGTGGTCTGCCTGGGTCATTTCTGAGTGATTTCAAAGAATATTATCATAGATTAGAATCATAGAATAGTCTGGGTTGGAAGGGACATGGCATCTTAGTATCCTTGAAGGAAGACACTCAAAGCACCTACTCTTTTCCTTTCACAATTCTTCCCACACCTGGAGGGCTGAGGGTTCATCTCAGCAGATCTTCCTGAGGTTCCTTCACAAGGGAAGCAAAGTGACCTGTCTTTTCTGTACATTTCCTCCAGGAAAAGTGTGGTTTTCATAGAATCATAGAGTGTTTTTGGTTGAAGGGACCTTAAAGCTCATCCAGTTCCAACCCCCTGCCACAGGCAGGGACACCTTCCACTAGAGCAGGTAATTATTCCTTTTTAGCACAAGAAAACATACTTTTAAAACTTGGATTTGCAGTGTACAGGGCACGTATATATTAATTTTTTAGCCTTTTGATTTTAAACTAAATAGTGTGGCATTATATCAGCTTAGCATGATTATGAGTTGAGCATGGATTTCCATATAATAAACTAATACAATATATGCAGCTATTTACATTCACTTCATTTACCCAAAGGTCTCTCTGAAACCAAAGCTCCTATCCACTTCTACTGAGTTTTTTTCCATAACATAGAGAATGTAATCATAATGTAATTATATTCCCCTTTCACAAGTAGCAGTAGAAGGAAGTCCTGTGTACGGTCATTAGCGAAACTGGGGTCCAGAAAACATTGGCTATTACTAACCACAAACTCCTGAGTAGGATCTTCCTGGCGTGATTTGGATCAGGCAAAGCAGCTGATATAAATGCTCCATCATCCTGTAGCTGGGATTAAAAGGTCTCAGGTGACACCTGTGTACTCAGGAGCTCTTATAGAGTGGAGAAAGAAGAACTCAAGCCTTTCGAACTGCCAAGCAGTAAATCAAAACTCCTGATGAGGTAAGTGCCTCCTGCATTACACAGGTGCTGACATGCACGTTTGGCTTTAGGAGTCTAACTGCAGTGTAGATGCTGATGCTTTCTTTTGGCTCTGACACAAAGATATTTGATTAATACTTATTCAATGTTCAAGGTACATTCCTCTGAAAAAAGAGCACCCACATGCCTATTGTTGTGCATTACTCACTGATGGACATGTCTGCTGTGGTAACTATGAGCTGAGTCAGTAGCTTCATTCAGTATGGTAACATCACTAGAAACTGCATGTCCTATTCAAGGGAGACATTTGATTATTTCATTACTGCATAAGGCTTCTTCAAATTAAATGCAGGCTCAATGTCATAATGATTCTCATGTAGGACCCTGACACTTCTTCTGTATCACAAAAGGAGAGGTTGAAGTTCCTAAAATAAGCCTGCAGGAAGGTCCTTTTGGAGGAAGGAAAGGCAAAGAAGTCACTTTCAGAGGGCTTTCTGCCCCAAGCTCTTGGCTGCCTCACCTCTGCAGAGGTTTGCTGACCCCAGACCAGACTGGAGAGCTTAAGTACCCCTTGGCCAGCTCATTCCAAAATCTTTCTTTCTCCTATGGAGCCAGGCTGAGAGAGCTGGACTGGGTCAGCCTGGAGAAGAGAAGGCTTCTGAAGGGGACACCTTAGAGCAGCTCCAGTGCCTAAAGGGGCTCCAGGAAACCTGGAGAGGGGCTTTGGACAAGGGCCTGTAGGGCCAGGACAAGGGGAATGGCTTGAAGCTGCCAGAGGGGAGATTGAGATGAGCTCTGAGGCAGAAGCTCTTCCCTGTGAGGGTGCTGAGGCGCTGGCACAGGGTGCCCAGAGAAGCTGTGGCTGCCCCATCCCTGGCAGTGTTCAAGGCCAGGTTGGACACAGGGGCTTGGAGCAACCTGCTCTAGTGGAAGGTGTCCCTGCCCATGGCAGCGGCTTGGACCTGGATGAGCTTTGAGGTCCCTTCAACCCAAACCAGTCTGGGATTCTGTGATGATTCTGCGATTTTAAATTGCAGGGGAAACTGGTGTGAGCTGATCCTGTTGGCTTTGCACTGATGCAGTAGGGTTCTGCCTTACCAGACCAGCTTTGGGGCAGTCCATTCTAGCTGTTGGTTGCTCACAGCTGAGCCCAAGTACAGTTTTCAACCATATCAATATATCAGGAAGAGTCTGTCCTTTAAGTGTGACACTTACTTGCTAAATTGGTTAAAACCTCCTGCCTAAAAAAAGCCATTTTCAAATCCCAATCATAAAATCTCTATATTTTATCGAACCATTTTTTTTCCTAATTGCTTTGGATCATTACAAAGCTATCAGACAGCTTATGTATAGTTAAAGAACTTACCCTATCATCATCCAAAAGAGAGCTCATTTTAGTATTAACCTGGAAAGAATATATTTTTTTCTTATGTTCTGCTCAATTTTGCTTTCATGGTGCCTCAAATTCAGTGGAAGGAATTGCTTTTATTTTGTGCCTTCTGCAGAGATGAATATGTGGTCACAGCTTACAAAATAAATACCAGACGTAAAATACAATAATAATACACGAGCTGGTAAGTTCTGCAGACTTTTTTTGGTGAAGACTTGACACTAATACATTATTCATCTCTGAAAGTTATTGTTCCATAAAGTCTTTACCTCTCGTAGAAATAATGGTTATGGGATCACTTCTGAAAGATTATGAAATGAGTGTAATTCAGTCTTAGGTGGGAAAATTATCTTGCACCTTATGAACTGCTGAATGCTTGACTTGGATTTTACAGACCTAAAAACATAGGAGTTTGATTCTGTTTGTTTCAGATCTCGTGCAAAGCAACAGAGTGTTTCTTTGGTTGTAGTGGAGTAAAGGGGAGAAGCATCAACTTAGAAGTATTACTTAGTCAACTATTCTGTGAATAAAAGTATATTTCATTGAAACTTTGCAGTAAAGCACAGCCCAACTTTATTATGCATTGCATTTCTTATAAAACTCTTCTACAATGCCTTCAGCTAAATCACAGGATCAACCAGGTTGGAAAAGACCTTTAAGATCATCAAGCCCAACCGTTACCACAGCACTGCCAAGACCACCTTAAAGCATGTCAATAAATACTATAGTTGGAGCCACTTTTATAACACCAGAGACCAGCATTAGTGTCTTTTCCTCTTCACTTCCCTTTTGCTGAGCAGCCCTCCTGTAGCCCTTTTCCTACCACCTTCCCATCATAGCTCAACTGGGAAATGTCAAGATGCAAAACCAGTGAGTCAATGAGGCATAGAGACCCAAGATGTTTTGGATGGCAAAGTGGCATCTCTTTCCAACAGTGCCCAGATTGCTTGGCAGATCAGAACAACTTAGAATTGACTTTCTTTTATTGAGGCTGGTCAGAGTTCTTATAAACTTTGTTCTTCATCACTTACTCTTTTTCTCCTGCATCTCAGATGCTCAGAAAGTTCAGTGGCAGAATCTGTTGTGAACCACGTCTGTCAGGGCCACTTTAGCAATTCCCTGTTTCAGACTTGATCAAATGTCAGCTCATTTAGTTACTTCGTCTAAAGGGACACTGGCAATCTGCTGCTCCCCTTACTGCTGAGCTTCTTGGCTGAGCCTAATGAATCGATGAATGATTCCTATGAATTTGGAATTGTAGAATCCCAGACTGGTTTGGGTCGAAGGGACCTTAAAGCTCTCCCAGTTTCAACCCCCTGCCATGGGCAGGGACACCTTCCACTAGAGCAGGTTGCTCCAAGCCCCTGTGTCCAACCTGGCCTTGAACACTGCCAGGGATGGGGCAGCCACAGCTTCTCTGGGCACCCTGTGCCAGCGCCTCAGCACCCTCACAGGGAAGAACTTCTTCTTTATATCTAACCTGAACTTCTCCTATTTCAGTTTGAACCCATCACCCCCTGTCCTATCACTCCAGTCCCTGATTAAGTCCCTCTCCAGCATCTTTGTAGGCCCCCCTCAGATACTGGAAGGCTGATGTGCCAGACCCTTTTAGAAACAAATTAGTGCTGTCTGTGTTGGTGTGGGGGTCTTTCTGGGTCTTTAATTTTCATTTTTTTCTTATACTTGTGACTTTCTTGTTTAACAAGGGACTCTTCAGCAG
>NW_009933432.1:158978-185619 GCF_000696875.1 Nestor notabilis
GTTCTTTAATTCATATGGCAGCGAGGATCAGTAGGTAGGTTTCAAGTTCAAGCGTTCCCTACAGCTAAACTGGACTAAAGAAGCCAGATAGGGATTGACTCAGTTCAAGGAAAGACTCTCAGCAGGTTTTTTTCTGCACAGTTAAGAGGCAAGTGAGGCAGAGCTATTTTATAGAGAGGTTTTGAGGAAAATACTGACAGAAGCAATGAAGTGGAAGGTCTGTATGTTCTTCTGTTTCCTCCTCTGCTTTTGTCCTTCATCTGTCAGCTCAGGCATTCTCTCAGTGTCCATGTGTTTGATCATGATGCCCTTTGCTTTTACCTGGCACACCACCAGTTTCTCTGTCTGTCCTAGTACCATTCTGCCCTGAGGTTGTTCAACATGAGACAGGAGCATTCAACCCAAACTGGACGAGGTACATTTTGCTTCATCCCCTGTTATTATCAAGCAAAAAGGTCACAGCAGCTAAAGCCATGAGATTGTGTTTGTAACAAACGACTGTATTTATTGGCTCTTATCAGCAAAGTGTCTGAGCATAATATCACAGGTGAAGTGCTATGAGGATGTAAAAACTCCTGTCCAAGGGATTAGCAGGATACAACAATTATCCTCCTAATATCTCTGTAAGGAGGGGATGTGCTTCGACTGTTATTTTGCAGGTGGAGTACAAAGACACATACAGACTAGCTGACATGACCAGTGCCATGGAGAAAGTCAGTAGCAGAGGATGAAACAGAAGTAAGGTCACCTGATTTGATGAATAATGCTCTTGCCAATGAGTAATAACTTTCTAGATTTTCACTCTGTGGTGCTCTGTTGAAGTTTTATCCAAAGCAGAAGGATAAATTCCATATATATATGTACTTTATATATATATATATATATATAACCCCCCCAATAAAATATGGAAGTGGTAAGTAAGTTCAAAGAGATGCAGAGATTTATAGTGGCAAATGAAAATATTTATTATGAATAACTTGGCTGAGGATGGCTCAGCAGCTGTGATAACAATCTCCACACATCTGAAACCTTTAAAGGAGGTTAATGAGTTATGGTGGAAATACTTTGAGGAGCTGCAGAAATTCATGGGGGCAAGATTTTCCATGGTACCTATCCTCAGCCATGGAAAGAATGTACATTTCTTGCAGCAAAAGGGGATTTAGGGTGCATGGAGTTTTCTTCTCCCAGTGAAAAATATTTAGCAGAAGCAGTATTTTAGTCTGTTTCCCAGTGCCAAGCCCAGTATCAACCAAAAACATCTATGAATAAGAAACATTGAAAGGGCCAATGTCTAAGTTATGACACATTGGATCAGAGTCAGTATTAAAGACAAGTCTTTAATGTGCTCCCATAATGTGAAATGGCTTTTGGGGAATTTACTCCTCTGGCTTCTGTTCTAAAGCTGGTTTTGTCTGCTTGAATTTTGTTGACAGCCTGTCAAACTTCCTTTGTATCTGAGCAATGGGAACGTAAAGGCATCAGTGCACCCCTGCCTGCTTTGCCGCTGTGGCCCAGATCTTACCAGGAACACTTAGTTTCATTTTCTAGGGAATAAAGAATGACTTCACAAAGTGGTGGTGTAAAATTGTCTGATAAGCCATGTGGCATTCTAGATAGCATTTTGGCAATGGTTTGGTCTTTCAGGGAAGCTTTTATGGAAGAAATTAAAAGAAAATAAAAGAAAGGGAAAATCTAATTAAAGAAGAGGAAAAAAAGCAGACTACTTTCCATGTTAAAGCAAGAGTCCATAGAACCTCATGTGGAAATAGAGAAGGAAACCAAACCAAACCTAAAAAAAGGCCTGAAAATGGAGGCAATAGGGGGAATCTGTTAATAATTCAATGGGAAGATGAGGCTCCAGCTACAAGAAATTCAGTTCAAGTGCAGAAAACACTCTGAACTGGCAGGCCTGGACTGATGGAATAAATCTCTTCTATTAACATGAGAGCTAATTTTATGTAAATGTATTGGGAGAGCTTCTAGCGGAGCTGAGCATCTTAGCAGTGCCACTTCACTTGTTTTGTAGAGTAATTGCATTTAGACCAAGGTCTTCTGAAGGAAATGGCTGACTAAATTAGCATTAACCAGGTTCCTGGGGGGCTTGGTGCATTGTGGATAGTTGATCTTGCCTCCAGAAAGGACACGTTGATACTGGAGCAGCCAGCTGCTTCCAGCTCACTGTGTTAACTGCGTTTTCCCAAATGGGGCAACTTTTGTCACCCAGGGAAGGAGAAGATTTGAGACTCTGATCAGGGAGAATCTGGTTTTCCTCCAGTTTCCACCACACCTGCTTTTAACTGAATTCAGATTTGTGCATGTTGCTCCAGCTTTGTTTTATCACTGTGGTTTGGGAGAGATGTCCCCTTTGTGGGAACATCTTTCCTTATAGCGTGTAAATAAAGCTATTGTTAATAGTCCTCGGGGGGATGGCAGATGCAGCTGGGCTTGCTGAGGAGCTGCTTCACTAAGAAGAGATGCCAGTGTCCTCTGAGTTTGGGAGCACGTAGATGTGCTAATGGAGTTGGAGCACAGTGCTGTGAAGCACCATCTAGAATGGGAACAGAGTCTCTTCCTGGAAGGTGGGAATTCAAATGTATTTGTTACAGCTGCCAAGGCGAGAGGAAGCTCTTTGTTTGTCCATCTTCTGCTGGTGCTTGTTGTTGTGGAAATAGTTGTCTGTGATATGTAATAGACCAGATGCTTGCTGATATAAAGCACACCCCTCCATTAACGTGAGCTGAGGGTCCAGGCCAATGTGCTTGTAGTAGTACTTAGAAGTTTGCAACTGGTTGGACATGTGTTTTGTGTAGGACAGCAGGAGAGATGCCTGCAACATGTTGTGGTTTTTTTAACTTTGCTTGCTTTTAACTCTTGGAAGGAGAAAATACCAGGTGGAACTGTTCTTTTTGGGTTCACACAAATGTATGATCTGGTCTCTCAAGTATTTTAAAACATCCATAGTCCCAGTGTTGGCTTGAATATGGTGTCAGTCATCCAGAACACCAAGTCGCTCATGCATGGGACTGTTTCTTGTGATTCCTTCTCTTTCACAAATGTGCAGCCATTTGATGAGAAGCTGAGAGAAGACAGTTTCAAACCCCTCCTCGGGTCTTTCTAAGGATGGAAAAGGACATAGAATCATAGAATAGAACCACAGAATGATTAGGGTTGGACAGGACCGTAAGATCTTCTAGTTCCAACCACTCTGCCATGGGCAGAGAGAACTTCCACTAGACGAGGTTGCTCAAAGTGCCTTCATCAGGGACTGTAGTGATAGGACAAGGAATGGGTTCTAACTTACGCAGGGGACATTTTGGTTGGATATAAGGAAGAAGTTCTTCCCTGGGAGGGTGCTGAGGCACTGGCACAGGGTGCCCAGAGAAGCTGTGGCTGCCCCATCCCTGGCAGTGTTCAAGGCCAGGCTGGACACAGGGGCTTGGAGCAACCTGCTCTAGTGGAAGGTGTCCCTGCCCATGGCAGGGGGTTGGAACTGGGAGAGCTTTAAGGTCCCTTCAACCCAAACCAGTCTGTGATTCTATGAATCCGGTGGCAGTTTAAATTGCTGACACATTCTGGTAACGCTTTGAGAAGTTTCATTAGTATTGGAGCTCTCTGCTTAGATCAGTAGGAGTTTTGTTTAAAGCATCCTGACAAATGGTTTTCTCTACTGTGGAATATACAAAGAGTATTAAACAGAAATTATACTTGCATTATATGATATCAGATGTTTAGGTGGAGTATAAAAAAATAACTTGATCTTTCCCTGATGATCCATGTTTATGAAACCATCTTTACAAACCACTGTGGGTATCATCCTCGGTGAAGCAGTAAAGTGACATTTCTCAGTTCAAGTGGGTAGACAGCAAGTGCAGGTGGGATGATTTACTCTAGCTGAGATCTGGTCCTGCACCTGTAGAAACACTAGTTTTCAATCCCTGCTCTCCAGCAGGACAGCAGTTAGGGAAATCGCTCACTGGCTCCCGTTGGCACACTGCCACTATGATTTGCTGGTGTTGCTCAGAGAAATAGTTACCTTCAGCCAAAAATCGGGCTCTGATGCTCTCATAGGCATGTGATGCTTTGTCTTTGTAGCAAGCTCCTGAGGTAGCTATGTAGCAATGACTTAGAGGTCTGGAAATAAGAACCTAGAAAATCTGTCTTTGGCTTTACTGTAGATTTCCTGACTGGCCTTGGACAGCTGAAAATCGCTCTGTGCCTTATTTCCTCTCTCTATAAAATACCTATCTTGCGGTATTCATCAATGTTTGTAAAGATCCTTGAAATCCTTAGATAAAAGAGCACGTTATGGAGCATGGAGGAGTTAGAATAGATGTAGCCTATAAAACAGTGCAACCTACTAAATTTGGGAAGAAAAAGACAGGAAGAAAAAGCCCTTCCTGTCAGCGTTCCCCAAGCAGTTTGTAGGAAGCTATCTGAACCTGGCAAACGATCTGTCGTGGTTTGCCCAAGTGTGGAAGAAATGAGCTGTCAAGCCTTGGTCAGGGTGCTTTTGTGCCTTAAATATGTCCATGCAGTGCTTGGTAGGTTTCTGTTCTCTTGGGTTTTAAAATGTGCTTTGCCTTTAATTAGGGCAGTATTGTCAAGACACTCTGAAACTTAGTTGGTTGTAGCAAACTCCAGTGTTATGTTGTGAATCCTACAGAAGTCCAGAGTTAATGAAGCATGTGCTGCCACAGTTGCTTTTAAAGAGTAGGATAAAAATAAACCTCACTTTAGGTATCCAGTGTTCTTGCACAACTCCTGAGGAAGTCTCCAAGAGCAGCATCCCACCATCAAGACATATACAGCATGTCTCCCAGCTTTCCAGGGCATAATGGCCTGGGCTTTCTAATCCATAGGAATTCCCAGCCACAGAAATAGAGGAAAAACCTGAATTTGACAAAAAACTCACTGTTTCTTATCTTTTTTCTTCTTGCAGACATGCATGCGTGATTCGAGGCCAGGTGATGACGGCAGATGGGACCCCTCTTGTTGGAGTGAACATCAGCTTCGTCAACAATCCTCTGTTTGGATACACAATCAGCAGACAAGATGGCAGGTAGGGTGTCTTTATAGGATTTACAGTGTTCAAGCAGCAGATACAACATTATTACCATCAACACTAAAGAGAAACTCCTTCCAAGAGCATGTTTATTCCTGATCCCTTTTGAAGATGTTGATGCATTTATTGTTATGGGGCTACACCTGGCTGGCAACTGGTCACGAGTGTTGTTCCTGGTGTTCCTTGAACCTCATGATTCCATCTAGGGCCAGTTCTGTTCAATATATTTATCAAAGGTCTGGATGCAGGAGTTGAATGCACCATCAGCATGTTTGCTGATGATAGCAAACTGGAGGTGCTGTTGACTCTCTTGAGGGCTTTATGGAGGGATCTGAGTAGATTGCAGCATTGGACTGTGACTAAAGAGATGCAATTTAACAAGTCAAAAGGCCAGATTCTGCACCTAGGATGAAGTAACACCACTCACAAGTATAAACAGTGAGAGGAATGGCTGGAGAGCAGCACTGCAGGAAGGGTTCTAGGGGTGCTGGTCAGCAGCAGGCTCAGCAGCGTACCCTGGCAGCCAAGAGGGCAAACCACATCTTGGGGTGCATCAAACACAGCTTAACCAAGCGATCAAAAGAGGGGATTTTCCCCACTGTATTCAGCATTGGTGTGGCCTTACCAGGAGTGCTGTGTTCTGGGCCCCACAGTTTGAGAAGGATGTGAAGGTCCATGAATGCATCCAGAGGTGGGCAACAAAGCTGGTGAAAGGGCTGGAAGGCACGTCCTATGGGGAGTGGCTAAGGATTTTGGGCTTGTCTAGTTTGGAGAAACAGGGGCTGAGGGGTGACCTTATTGCTCTCTACAGCTTCCTGAGGAGGGGAAGGGGAGAGGGAGCTGCTGAGCTCTTCTGCCTGACACCCAGTGATAGGACACATTCTAATGGTATAAAGCTGCTCCAGAGGAGGTTTAGACTGGCCATGAGGAAGCATTTGTTTACCAAGAGGGTGGCCAAACACTGGAACAGGCTTCCTAGAGAGATAGTTATTCTCCAAGCCTGTCTAAGAGGCATTTGGAAAATGGCCTTAATAACATGTTTCAATTTGGTCAGCCCTGAACTGGTCAGATCATTATAGGCCCCTTCCAACTGAAATAGCCTTTATTATTATTATTATTATTAACCTTGTGATAACACCAAGCATCTTTAGCCAACAAATGGGCAGTGCAGTGCTCATGCATGTAAAGAAAAGATGTCTTCTGCTCCCAACAGCTCTATTCTTGCTAATTCACATTGAAATGATTAGGAAGAAGTCATTAAGATTACGGTTGTGTTCGAGGCAAGTGCTTAGAATCTGAGCAATCACGTTCAACCAAAACAAAAGCATTGCAAATTGGGAACGTCTTTCATCTTATCTTTTGTCTGTCAGTGCTAATTGGCTCCCTTTCTTTTAAGAACAAAAACTGGAACATAAGGGGATCCAGCTGCACATGCTCTATGTATTGACTACAAACCACCAGTGCTTGGGAGAGGACTGAAGATTTTAGCACCTCTCTGATCCACGACTTTCATTAAAGGTTTGATTTGGCCAAAGATGATAGAATTACAATGAAAGAGAGGAACGTGTGCTAGCAAAGTGTTCTTAATGTCGCCTTGTTCATGCTCAGGGGTGTTTGCACCTACTGATGGTGACTGGGAGGATTTCCAAGTGATGCTCCACCTCTGGGATGACATGACAGTGAAATCTGAGTAATAAAGAGGCATCCCAGGAAAACTGGTGGTCTCTGTTGGAAAAGGATGTCTCTTTGCTTCACAGTTGTGCTGTACCTAGCACAGAGGGGCTTTATCGTAAACATTACCAGTAAGCTAAATGGGGACAGAGCAGGGAAGTGAGCACTGGTGTCCAAGCTCTAGACCTTTGTCTTTCTAGTTCTCGGGTGGTGAAAGTCACATCCTCAGGTGGACCTCTTGGAGCAAGTCTAGAGGAGGCCATGGAGATTCCATGAGGGCAGGAGCAGCTCTGCTCTGGAGCCAGGCTGAGAGAGCTGGGCTGGGTCAGCTGGAGAAGAGAAGGCTCCTGAAGGGGACACCTTAGAGCAGCTCCAGGGCCTAAAGGGGCTCCAGGAGACCTGGAGAGGGGCTTTGGACAAGGGATGTAGGGACAGAACAAGGGGAATGGCTTGAACCTGCCAGAGGGGAGATTGGGATGAGCTCTGAGGCAGAAGCTCTTCCCTGGGAGGGTGCTGAGGCGCTGGCACAGGGTGCCCAGCGAAGCTGTGGCTGCCCCATCCCTGGCAGTGTTCAAGGCCAGGTTGGACACAGGGGCTTGGAGCAACCTGCTCTAGTGGAAGGTGTCCCTGCCCGTGGCAGGGGTTTGGAACTGGATGAGCTTTAAGGTCCCTTCCAACCCAAACCAGTCTGGGATTCTATGATTCTATACTTCTACTGACACTTCAAGCTAGGGATGTTTCTTCCACGCCACGTCTTTCACAGCCTCCAGCTGAGCAGAGGACCTGGGGCAGGAAGCGATGCAGCTGGAGCATCTGTATACTCCACCAATCTTCAGCGGACTGGTGGTTCCTCAGGGCTGGCTGCCAGCCTCCAGAAGTTCAATTAGTTTCAAGGAGCTTCAGTGCTGCAGTTCGCTGACTCAGTCCCCAAAAGACACTCAGCTCCAAATAATAAAAATGACAGAGATCAGCTGTCTTAAAGCAGGGAATCTGCAACCAAGAGGGATTTATCCCAAAGCTGGGATTTCTGTCAGCAGCTGCTGGTGGTCAGTCTAACCCCAGACTGCGGGGTGTCAGCTCACTTTATTCACCTTCTTCTCCAACCAGTCTGCTTCTGCAGAGTCCCTGTGCACATCTGGTGCATGACCAACGTCCAACAAATTGTCTACTTGCAGTGCTGAGTCTGGAATTATTACCTCTGAGTACATAGTGATGTGTATTCTGGAGGTAATAAACGGACAAGCAAAAGCCCTTCTCTTAAAGAACACCAAAATCCAGCTACTTCCTCAGTGGTGAGGTCTTCTAAAAATTGCCTTCAAGTATTTAAGAGCATTCACACTAAAACTGTCAGGGCAGGAAAGGAAGTCAACATCCCTTATTTCTAATCCTACTGATGTAGTGGCTAGCATTAGATGCATCTCTTAACCCTCCTAGGCCAGCCAACCAGGCTGCGAAAGGGAGATAACACTTACTTGTCTTCCTTATTGATTGTTACGGTATTTATTAAATAGTATTTGTAAAGCACTTTCAAAATCATGAATAGAATTATTGCTGTTCCAATTTCTGTTACGCATTTTGATGGGTTTCAGTTAATTTTCTGAATAGGGCATGACTTCTCATCAGCTTTTGCACAGCGCAGTTTTCATGTGATCGAGTCACTTTGTTTTAAGAAGTGAATGCTCTTAAGCAAGAAGGAGTTTCTCTTGAGCTACAGCAGCAGACTCCATGCATCCCCAGTCCATAGCAGTGCACGGTCACTTCAGGTCACCTGGATCGTCTTCAGTGTCATTCTGGTTTGGAGGAAAAATGGGAGCACATATGCAAGCAGATACCTTGTTCCAAGGGTTATGAGAGAACTGCATAAAACTCACTGGCTTTATTATCTGGCATATTCACTGTAGGAATATCTGTTCTTGAAAACGTGCTGAGTTGCCTTAAATTGATTTAGCAAATCAGTTCACTGATAGCAGGGCAGTAAGTGTGGTTTTAAAGTAAGGGAGTTTAAAGACAGGACTGTACTGATTTAGCCAGATTGGTTCCTAAGCTAATTTTGTTGCTTCAGGTTTGGGGTTTTGGGGTGGGTCTTTTTGGCATGAGCAAGTTTCAAAATGAGCATGACAAGTCAAATTTCAGGTTTAGAATTACAGTGAACTGAATTTTTCACCCCTGTAAGTGGATTCAGCTCGTTCCAGCTCTCTGCAAGTAGATTTCGCTCCTATTACAGTACTCGCAAAGAGCCTCTAATCCTGGTCCCATTTAAGTCATATTACTTAGTCTAAGCTTTGATAACTTCAAGGCTTGCACGTGGTTTTAGCCTAATTACTGCCTTTTGCCAGATTAAGAAGGCACGAAGGTAAAATAACAGCTCTCAAACCACTCTGTTGTATGCATTTCTCTGTAAAGCAAAGTCAGTAGGTAGATCAAAGTATCCATACTGGGTTATAAACCGTATTTTTAAATAAAGATTCAAATTTGATTCAGTTTGACTCAAATTTGAATTAAATTTGGTAGTTTATAAAGGCTGCAAATCCTCGGTATCCCATCGCTGTAGGCACAGTGTTGTTAACAGCAGGGAAGTCTCCAGGCTCTTTCAGTGTCGGGTGTCTGCCATCACATGCTGGAACTCAGAAAGACCAAATCCATGAGCTTCCAGAGCAAGGAGATGAGAAAGGGTTACACTTTCCTGTGGGGTGTTTTTCTTTGAGCCTGCTTTGTCAATAAATACAGAATCTCATTCTTTGGCCTGTCTCTCCAGAGTCTTTTAAGCAAAACAGAACAATATGACTGTACAACAAGTGTGATTTGTTTCAGAGTGATAAAAAAGACATCAGAGATCAGCAGCAAAACCAGAAATGAAGTTATCTCATTCCTTCAATCCCAAGATGCTCTTTTTATATTAAATTTCACTAAGGGAAGCTGGGAGGAAGGTGTTTTCAGTTTAGGGGTTTCTGTTTGGTTTGGGGTTTAGCTTTCCTTCAGTTCATCAAGGTAACTTCAAAGCTGCACCCTGTGACTCTGGGAAAACAGGCTCATAACAACAGAGGCTCTAAAAAATCACTGCCCTCTGTCTGTTTTCACAGCTGCTGGAGCCTGACGTGGAGGTGGTGCTTTCCCTTCTGCATCCTGCTTTGGGGATGCAGGAGATGCAAGGTCATTCTCCACCCCCCCCAGCAGGTTCCCATTCCTGCCCCAAGCTCAACGAAGCCAAGAACCTCTCACAAAGGAGTGAAACGGAGGCGTTTCCACCTAAAAAAACCCCTCTTCCCACTTGCCTAAAAACTTGTTGAGCATCGTTTGTAATGTTTGTTTCTTCCCTCCCATTGCCCCTTTCAGTGCCCGGATTCCTGCAGAGCAAGCTTCTCCCTCCCAGCTGAAGGCCTTGCCAAATGCTAATTGACTGTTAAAAATGTTCTCATCAAAGTACAAATGCTGAGCAGCTTTGCTGGCAAGGACCAGCATGTTCCTCCATCAGGCTGCTGTAAGCCAAGCTCCATAGGTCTGGGAAGCTGATGCCCCCACTTGAGTGATAGAATAAACATGTCTTTAGCTTTTTCAAATGCTTTCCACTCCCTCCCATGGACTCAATTTCACATTGTTTCCTGAATAACTTGCTTTTCATAATTACATTTGCTAAATGGTTCTTCAGTCTCTTAGCCATAAAAAAAAAAAAGGTTGTTCTTGTATGATGGTTTGCCAAAGATTTTTTGGGTTTGAGAAATAGTTCAGATCCATTGTTGCTCCTTTGGGATTCTTGCAGCCGATCTGAAAGCTTCATAATTCATTTAAAAATGACTTTAAATACTTCTTTCAGCTTTTTTCTTACCTTGTGATTGCAAGGTGCATTGAGCCTAGCTTGGGGCAGTCAGAGTGCTTTTCGATCCCAGTTCTCATGCACAGAGAAGTACTTCAGCACACGAGGGGCTCCGCTGAAGCCAGCGAGCCTGTTCACATGCTTCAAAGCTGTGTGACTGTCATACATTAGCGCCAAGCATCGAAAGTGAGAAGCAAGGATGGGAAAACTTTCTTTGCCTGAAACACACATTTGGAATTGCAACTGAATAGATGCTGAGAATTAAAATAAAGCAGCAAAACGGAGATCTTCACATTGTGGAGAAATCCCTTCCTTTCTCAGTTAACACCTCCTTTTTGAGTCTATACATAGTAGGTACATCTTGTAATTCATACAATCTCCATCTCTGGCAAGATGTGGAGTTTAAATGCAAAACTAAGAAGAAATCCAAACCTCTATCCCAACATCTTTACATCCAGGGGATGAATATTTTCCTTATCAAGGTAACATCCTTTCACATCGCTCTGAAGGTCTGATATATTATCCAACACTAACACAGGCAGAAAAGCCCCTTTGGCTGGAGGTAGCATAGGGTGAAGTTGCAGACCATAGGCAGTGAGTTATCTGCCCTGCTCTAACTGCTTAAGAGTCACAAAAGACTACGCTGAGTGCTGTGGTACAGAAGCTGCCTGCATGGTGTTTGTTTCTTCCCTGTTCCTGGTACACTAGGCTCAGTCCATGACTGGGCTCCACATGTTCCCTGGGTTGCATTAGGTATTACTCAGGTTAGCAGTGATGCCAAGACAATTTATATGGTGGTGTGTCAGAGAAACCGCTTTCCAAATGGTTTACTTAATCATGTGAATTGATCCAATCTGTGACTGGGTTTGGATGATAAATACTTTAAAAAGAAAGAAGAAAAGAAAATGTAGGGTTGAATAACACCAGAAAAGCACTAACAAAGATAAACATTTGTCTCTAAAAAAAGGGATGGGTATGGTTTTAATCTACATGAAGACAACAGGCAAAGAAGCTGAGTTTGTACTCCTGCCTCTTCCACTTGCTCTTACTCAACGAAAGCTCCTGTGGGCTGTAGGTTTTAGGCTTGTAAACTGTGGCTGATAATGTTTCTTGCAGTGATTTTCCTCGGGATCCTTGCTAGAGAATTGTTACAGGCAGATGGGATGCTGCTTGCACTAACTTCCTATTCTCTCTCCTAAAACAGCTTTGATCTTGTGACCATTGGTGGGATCTCCATCATCCTGCACTTCGAGCGGGCTCCCTTCATCACCCAGGAGCACACGCTGTGGCTGCCGTGGGATCGCTTCTTCGTGATGGAAACCATCGTCATGAGGCACGAGGAGAATGAGATCCCAAGCTGTGACCTCAGTAACTTCGCCCGACCCAACCCTGTGGTCTCCCCATCTCCACTGACAGCTTTTGCAAGTTCCTGCTCGGAGAAAGGTCCTATTGTTCCTGAAATCCAGGTATGAACCATCTGAACCGAGGAGAAAATGACTCCTTTCTGTTCTTCTTTTGCTTGCTTTGAACAAAACAAACGCAACTATTCCCCTGCTTTCCTAAAAAGCATTCCATGTTTGTTGCACTGTTTTTCAGATGTTTGCCAGGAGCACTCACTCACAAGCACACACAGGAGGTTTATTTTCCCTTATCCCTCAGAGATGGAAGTAAAACACTGTGGCCAAGAGCAAAAACCTTGTTTGGCTCTGCTTTGCTTTCACCTCTCATCCACAGGAGGTGGGCTGGGACCCTCATCTGACCCATAACAAGCCTTTGGACAGCCTTATGGCTTATGGGTCGCTTACACTCTAATGCCTTTCTTCTGTTGGGGAGCTAATTTCACTCACTGGGCATTACAGACCTCAGTGGTGGAGTATCGGGTGTGAACTTTCTCAGGGTTTGAAGGCAATCCCCTCACTCTCCAAAGCTGCTGAGCTGAGCAATCAGCCAGCAGATGGCTGGCCAACAGCCAGGCTGTGGAGCACCCGGGGTCTGACTGCATTTCATGACATTTGGGAGCAAAGCAAGAGGGTTACTTTTAATTCCTCGTCCCCCTTTTCCTTTTTTAAGGAAGCGTGAGTCAGGTGAAGTTCTTCTAACAACCTGCTGTGGAGTCAAAGTATTTTGCCAAATGGGAAGGTGGGTTTTAAACTGAATAGGACAAACAAATGAATTATCCATTTTCCTTAAAAACACTCCCTGTGTTGAAATACATGGATTCAACAGCATTTAAGCTTTCCTTTTTTTTTGGCATGTTGTTCCCTGGGTTGTAGACACCAGTATTCAGCATGTCAAAGAGTCACAGACTCATAGAATGACAGAATGATTTGGGTGGAAAGGACTTTACGCTCATCCAGTTCCAACCCCCTGCCATGGGCAGGGACACCTTCCACTAGACCAGGCTGCTCCAAGCCCCTGTGTCCAACCTGGCCTTGAACACTGCCAGGGATGGACCATGTCCTGGGTATTGCTTTTAGTAACAAGTAGTAGCCTGCCAAGGCAGAAATAATAATAACTGTAGGGACAAATTGTGTGCTTCCTGCTTGACTCCATTGGGGTCATAGTAGCATTAATAAGGAAAGAAGCAACTTTGCATCTTCCAATTTTAATATACCAGGTTGCTGAACCCAGCAACACGTAAAGCTAGTTGTCTCCTTACCTTTCCCTCTGAACCAAATCTTGTGCTCCCTTCCCACACTGAATTCCAATTACAGTCACTGGGTTTGTCCCAGCATAATAAAGTCATGTATCTTGTGAAGTCCATCAGACTGCAATTGTTCAATTTCCACATCTCTTTCTTTTCCTAAACCAACAAACAGCATGGAAGGTAATGGTCAGCGCTGCCTGGGAAAGAAGCAAGTATCTGATACAGTGCAGCTATAATACTAACCTCACTCATTATTTAGTAGGATATGGGTGAGATTGACTTAATTATATCTATTGAACTAAAACATTCTAAAGCTCCTCTTCACTAAGAGTGTGTGTGTGCCTATTGTTGTGAAAGCAGCCAGGGATGTAGATCGTAAGCAATGGTTTGATAGTTTCATGGCTATGGCTATAGATCTTAGAATCCCAGAATGGTCTGGGTTGGAAGGGACCATAAAGCTCATCCAGTTCCAACCCCCTGCTATGGTGGGGGTTGCCACGGTCCAATCTTCCACTAGAGCAGGTTGCTCCAAGCCCCATCCAGCCTGGCCTTGAGCACTGCCAGGGATGGAGCATCCAACCTGTGCCAGTGCCTCACCACCTTCATCATAGATGTTTAGTGCCATTTGAAATGCCCTGCAGATACCCTGCTTGGCCTCCAACTGCCAACCCAGAATGATTCCTCTATCAGTGTCCAGCATTATATCTGCCAGACCCTTGTGAATGTCAGATAACTTGGACATCCCAAATTGCACCAGACACCTGTAGTTATGGAGTCTAATTAAGACCTAATGGGAGTAATTTTGACACTATGGCACCTAAAGAAGATGTTCATGCATAGTCATCTGGTTGTATGCTAGGTGTCCAAGCTCCCATTATAGCTGACAGAAATCTAATCAATATCATTAATGGAGCCTACAGACCAATTAAGCTGACCACCCTGAAGGTGTCTGGTTCCCACTGATGGTATCAGTTAGATCTCCATTGACTATAATTGATGCTTACATGCCTACCTCACTTCAAACACTTACATGCCAACATCTAAATTTAGATGCCTTAAACTGGATTGAATCCCACTCTTAAGTTAACATGGCCACACCAACCTTCTGAAGAGCCTGTCTCTGCCTGCTTGCCATGAAGAGCCCTAGAAGAGTAGTTCAGAGGAGACTCCTAACCAAGTTTAGGTAAGGAGTCCCATGTATGATCAACAGTACTTTTCCCACATGCCAAATGATAGCGCTAAGACTTATAAAGCAGTATTGGACCTCAATATTGGCAGCTGAATATTAACAGAGTTTGTGGTGTAGGAGTATACAACAGAATCTGACTTACAGCAGAGTCCTGACTGTACTTCAGTCCATAAATGGATTACTTTTCATTCCTAAACTGGATATACATGCAATAAAAAATAACCCATATGACCTTCCCTGGCAGTGTTCAAGGCCAGGTTGAACACAGGGGCTTGGAGCAACCTGCTCTAGTGGAAGGTGCCCCTGCCTGTGGCAGCGGTTGGAACTAGGTGAGGTTAAAGGTTCCTTCCAACACAAACCAGTCTGGGATTCTGTGACTCTATAACAGTTTCTGCAGCTGCATTTTATAATAGGCAGTTCTCAGTGGTGAAATGTTAAATGCAAAAGGTGTGAGCACAGGGGTGGGAGGAGGTGCCAAGTGGATGGCAGGGCTGGGAAAGAGGTTTTGACAAGTGGGCAGATAGGAGCTCCGTGAGCTCCAGCAAATAGGTGCAGTGTCCTCTACTTGGATGCATTCAAAAGACAAAATAATACATTTTATGTGTTTGATTCGGGTGCCTAAAGACAGATTTGGTGCCGTTTAAGATGCCCTGAAGTGTCCCTTTAGGCCTTCAGCTGTAGTTTCAGAAAGGCAGAGATCTCAAGAAGGCCCATGTCAGATCTGTCATCCTCTTGCAGAGGTTTTAGATGCCACAGAACATCTCGAAAGCACTATATGTCTGTGTTAAGGCCACTGAATCAGACCCTAAATGCTTTTCTGTCTCAGTATTCCTTCTGAGCATCGTGTTAGAAGAGAAAGATTGAGTGTTCCTTGCCTTGTCTGCTGGCAAGTGAAGAGTAACTGTAAGACAAATGAGTAACCCAGCACACAGAAATAAGGTTTTCTACATTGTCTCATGCAAAGAGTGGAAGAATTGCTACTAGCACAAACATAGATCAAGACCCAGGAGTGAAGGGGACCTGGAAATTGCTAAACTGTGAAAATCCCTAGTAAGCCTGAAGAACCAGTTCTTCTGCCTGACCAGCCTGGTGGCTGGGCTGCTTTTAGAGGTTGTATTGGTTAGGCTTAAATGAATTCCAAGAGCCTTTATCTTTCACCAGGACCCCAGACACATGGGGTCCCTATGAAAGGCTGTAAGCTGCCTATAATCATATTGTTTGCTTAGGAAAAGGTAATTATGTGAATGGTGCCAACTACCTGTTCTTCCCCTGTTTGGTTTAAAAGTTAACATCACATCATAATATATCAAGTGGCAATGTCAGTAAAGATGGTGAGCAGCAGAAATTACTACACCTGCAGAGTAAATGTAGATAATACTTACTTGCCTACTTCCCTCTATTCCACCAGTGCCAATATGGCAGCATCCAGATGTCTCTTTTCCCTTCCTATGGCTGTTAATGCCACTGATGCTATAGCATCCCTTCTTCCACAGCAGAAAAATCTGACCTCTATTTACTTTACTCTGAAAGGCCACATTGGGTGCCACAAAGAACTGTCTTGGTTTAAGCCCAGCCGGTAACTCGGAACCACGCAGCCGCTCACTCATTCCCCGTCTTCTTCCTCCCCCCCCTGCCAGAGGGATGGGGAGGAGAATCAGAGGAATGTAACTCCCACGGGTTGAGATAACAGCACTCCAGTAACTAAGGTATAATACAAACCCCTGTTGCTACCAATAATAATGATAAGGGAAATAACAAGGGGAGAGGACACAACCGCTCACCACCCGCCGACCGATACCCAGCCCGACCTGAGCAGCGATCTGGGCCTTCCGGCAAACTCCCCCCAGTTTATATACTGGGCATGACGTGCTGTGGTATGGAATACCCCTTTGGCCAGTTTGGGTCAGATGTCCTGTCTCTGCTTCCTCCCGGAAGCAATAATCAAGTAGAAATAAGGACGCAATTCAGCTGTTGTTACTTTTTGGTGCACTCAGAGTATATTAAAGCTTATTTTTCCCCTCTTCTCCCAACGTCCTTCTGGATTATACTCCCCCCACCAATGCCCTGCTTTGTTGCTAGTTTATCACTACTTACAAGCTACAAATGTATTTTGGATAATCTGAATTACCATTTGAATCCTCTCTTCAAGCCTTTAAACACAGCTCCTTGTGCTGCTCAGCGCCTTGGTACCACAGTGCTGACCCTTCCTTTGGAATAGCAGACAGCAGAGACAGATCATGACAGAAAGGAATAATTATTTCTGACAGGGATTGGAACCAGACATTGCAAATAGTAATTCCATGACAATTATTTCTGCCTGACTCTTTCCTAGAAGGATTACATATGAAGACAGATTTGATACAAGGGACCACCTTTACTGCAGCTCAGCTCAGCTGGTCTCTAGTTGAGGCTGGTCCCAGCCCAGCTTGTTGCTGAGCTCATAAAATACACCAAAAATCCTAGATTTTTCCCAGTTCTGTCATTTTGGAGCCTCCTAAGCACTGAGATATGTAAATTGAAAAGGCTGCATTAGAGGAAATAAATATTTATGAGCACAGTGGAACAGCACTTTTACTTCTGGATGTGTCCGTTTGTCAAGTGCTGCAACACTCCAAGGCTGTAAGTTATCACTTGAACAAGTGTTGTCGCTTGGGTAATAGCTTTGAAGAGGTCTTTTCAGGGGGCAGATAACAAGATTTGTCATTATTGATAACACTAACCACAAAACCTGTAAGAGACGAGCAACTTGTCATGCCAGGGCAGTTTGCTGGTCCCTTGTAGGAGGAGTTGAATATAGGCACCATGTAGCTTGGATAACACCAGGATGTGAATCTCTTGACCCACCCGCCTTCAAGCCTCCATGCCCTTAATATTATGGAAGCTGTTTATTGCTAGGGAAGTATTTTCACAGCTCATTTAGGGTCCAGCACACTGAAGTATCTCAGAAGTAGTGCAGGAAAGAACAGTGCCAGCTGTAACCTTCCGACACATCCTATTAGACCACGTTTTCCTTTGCCACTCACTGCAAAGCTTCTACCTTCATCTCTCAAACTTTGCCAAAGGTTGCTGTCTTGTGCTGAAAATGCCCATGCTGGGTGCTTGGCTGAGAGTGACATTTTCTGGGAAGTGACAACTAATTATTTTCCTCCTAAGACTTAAGAAAGAAATGCCCTTTTTTATCAGTGTTTTGCATGGTGTCAGGGATGACTTCCAGAAAGTTTCCCTGCATCGTTCCGGCTAAAAATGTAAGAAGTTTTAAGATCTGGTTATACTTTAGCAAGTAAATTAGCTGAGAATCCGATCTTTTCTGAGACTTCTCTGTTCTCAAAGCAGAATAGAGGCAGACAGAACTTTCCCTGCTGTTTCTCCAGTCTTTTGTGAAACTTTGTACTGGAATAGAGACCTGTGAGATAACTGTCCCAATCAGTTTGAAATACCCACAGTCATGGCTGGAGGGGAAAACGAAGCAGCTCATCTAGAATATAGAGAATTTTGGAAAAGGAAGAGAAGCAACAATGCAAGAGACAGGAAAGGGGTTGATGGTGGTAGGTCAGGCTTCATCACGCAGGTCAATGGGAAGGAATTTCAAGCAGGGACCAAGATGTCAGAGAGGGTCTCTTCATCAGGGACTGGAGTGGTCGGACAAGGGGTCATGGGTTTAAACTGAAACAGGGGAAGTTCAGGTTAGATATAAGGAAGAAGCTCTTTACTGTGAGGGTGCTGAGGCGCTGGAATGGGTTGCCCAAGGAAGTTGTCAGTGCTCCATCCCTGGCAGTGTTCAAGGTCAGGTTGGACAGAGCCTTGGGTGACATGGTCTAGTGTGAGGTGTCCCTGCCCATGGCAGGGAGTTGGAACTGGGTGATCTTAACGTCCTTTCCAACCCAAACCATTCTATAATTTTATAAGCAGGAGCAAATAAGAGGTAAAAGAAGTAATGATCAGGACACAGGAAAAGGCTGGAGGTAGATCAGGCAGAGAGGGTCAGAGGTGATGCAGGAGAGGAGCAGTTTCAAGGAAGGAGAGATGGGTAAGTCCAAGGAGAGAGGGTGGAAGCAAGATTAACCAATGACATGGAGACAATGTCAGGTTATGATCTGGGCCAGGGAACATCCATAAGGAGACAGGCCAAGTAGGGCTTGATATTTTACGGGGAAGAAGAATCCAGGAGACAAAAAATTGCAGTCATAGAAACCTAGAAGAATAAGACAGAAAACGGGAGCTAAATTGATGGGCTGGAATAATCTCAGACTCAAACCTCCTTTCACCATGGGTGCTGGGACTCCTTCGGACAGTGAGTCCTATAGTAAACACTAACATTATACTTTGGTCTCCTGTTGTCTTGTGTAAGAGAGATGGAGAAAGAGTGGGGCATTCCTTGCTTCCACAACTAATCCTATAAATTACATAATGTTTTCATACTTGATGCCTATATGGGTGCTTTTTTAGACGTGTCTTACAGAGCTTTTACAAAGGTGTGTTTGATAAATTACAGCTTCACTGCCTTTTCCTGTCTGCTCGCTGCTGATTTAACACCTCCTGGATTGGTTTTCCACAGGCTCTACAGGAGGAGATTAATGTTTCCGGTAGTAAAATTAAAGTGAGTTACCTGAGCAGCCGCACAGCTGGCTACAAATCAGTCCTGAGGATCAGCATGACCCACCCCACCATCCCCTTCAACCTCATGAAAGTCCACCTCATGGTGGCCGTCGAGGGACGCCTCTTCAGAAAGTGGTTTGCAGCAGCACCAGACTTGTCCTATTACTTCATCTGGGACAAGACAGACGTCTACAGCCAGAAGGTGTATGGGCTCTCAGAAGCCTTTGGTAAGTGACCCCAGGGCTTGTGCTCTTTTTAAAAGCAGCTATGTGGCAATACACAGACCTTGTCCTAAATGATAGAATCAGACTGGTTTGTGTTGACCTTAAAGCTCATCCAGCTCCAACCCCTGCCCCGGGCAGGGACACCTTCCACTAGAGCAGGTTGCTCCAAGCCCCTGTGTCCAACCTGGCCTTGAACACTGCCAGGGATGGGGCAGCCACAGCTTCTCTGGGCACCCTGTGCCAGCGCCTCAGCACCCTCAAAAGGAAGAACTCCTTCTTTAAATCTAGTCTAAGCCTGGGCAGCTGTAAATGCCAGCTCCCTCAGGACCTGCAGATGCATCTTGTCAGGTCTCATGGACTTGTTGCACCTTCAGGTTCCCTGAGATTGTCTTGAACCTGGTCTCATACAGCGGGCAGTTCTTCATTCTTCCAGTCCCTGCCTTTGCCTTCTGGGACTTGGGTGCATTTGCTAGTGAAGACCAAGGCAAAAATGTTGTTGAGTACCTCAGGCTTCTCCATATCCTGGGTAACCAGGTCTCCTGTTTCCTTCCAGACAGGGCCCACATTTTCCCTTGTCTTCTTTTTTATTACCAATATACCTATAGAAGCTTGCCTTGATGTCCCTGGCCAGCTTTAAATCTGTCAGGTCAGTATGGTCCAACTGCTAACACATAAAGTGGTCCCTGCTGGCTCACTGCTGCTTCCTTGGAGAGGACTGGGCCCAGCTGCTCAGACAGCACACATTTCCCCAACAGATGAATACTTCTCTGGCTCGTGGCCCAGCACATACATCCTGAGCTGCTGCCGTCATATTCATACAGAAGGAATGAACTGGGACTAGATGCATGTGGCTACCTGTCACCTATAGCTGAAAGCTGTCAGCACTGCTTTGGAAGAAATGCCTAGAGCTGAGCCCTGTCTCCACTCCTTCTTGTGCCTGACCTTCAGGATTGCTCTAATCTTAGTTCCCCCTTCGTCACCCGTTCAAGAGCACCATCCCAAACTGGGGCATGATGTTCTTCTCATACCTTGTACATTCATTTACATCTGCAAAAGACTGTCAGAAGCTGCAAGGCAGCGAGTAGGAAGGCTCTCCATATTTAATGTGCCACAGCCTCAGTACCAAGCACTGTGGCCCATGGCACTCATTCTGCAGGGGCACCAGCTGAAGTCCATGGTGAGGCAGGAAGCTTTGCTGTGGATGAATGCAGGCACACTTCATTCCTCTTCCTACTTCCATCTCAGACCTCACCCAGTGACCCCTGTGTGATGGTGATGGCGAGAAGAGTGTACTTTGAGTACAGTGAGCAGAGATGATGCAGCTCTGCAGTGATTGCTTCCCATCTGATCAACAATCAAAGGACATTCAGTTACGGGCCTTCAAAGACTAGAACTTTCAGAGTGCCAAGGAAATGATACCAGCAAAGTGGGAGAGATCCCAAATGAGGCCTCTTGTTGACAGAAGGGTAGTTCACTGGTGCTTCATAGCCCAGCTGCAAGATAAGTCCTTTTAGAGGAGCTGTAGAGTGCTTGTTTTCTAGGAGGAAGAATGAATGCCTTCCTCTCACTCAGGCTCAGCTACCCTATGCAGGCTGGATGATACAACCTGCTGAGCCTTACCGAGTTTGGAGTCCACAGTGGGAAACATGTCCTGGTAGTGTGTCCTGAAAAGCTATGTTTACATGTCAGCAGTGGGTCCTGGAGTGTCCCATGATGTAGCTCTGCAGCCCCAGAATACTCAACCAGGTCTGAGGACATCAGCATTCAGGCTTTCAGTGATTTCCACCTCTAGAACAGTGGAAAATATCAA
The DNA here is from genome assembly GCF_000696875.1 of Nestor notabilis. Lineage (NCBI taxonomy): Eukaryota > Metazoa > Chordata > Aves > Psittaciformes > Psittacidae > Nestor > Nestor notabilis. The sequence goes on from NW_009933432.1 coordinate 179,989, forward strand.
GCCTTAGTTTCCTAAATTACATCTTCCTCTGATACTGTTTGATGCTGCCAAAGGCTGTATTTGATGAGGGATCCTAAGTTCACTCAGAGCTCAGCACTTTTCAAGGAGGCTGAGAAACTTGTAAAATCAGACCTTTATTTTTATCTAGTAAAAAAAATGAGCTACGTAATTGCTTTTCATTGTGTAGGACTTGCAGTTCTGCTCTGCTTCACTTGTTAGCGCTGAAAAGATGAGGTAGGGCAGAAGAAAAGCAGATCAATGAGACTGGTCCTGCTTCTTCTGAGAAAATCATAAAGTCATTATTCTGTCAAAAACATGATTTTCCTTTTTCTGACATCTTCTTACTCTTAACTCCAGTGTGTTCTTTATAGGTTCTGATTAGACATCATGGCAAGCAAATGCTATTGACAGTGACAATGACCACAAGTCAGCCTGGTCTAAGACTACTGCCTCTGAGGGACTTGCTGCCTCATGCATCATTTGGATAAGTCTACTTTCTAAGAAAGGACATAGAATTTAGCAAGTTCCTGACATGCAGTCTTTGATCAAAGATAGTAGATAGGAGTAAAATGCTCCACTTAAGAGTCCAGCAGTGGTTTGCACTCTGGAATACTCATTGTTTTCAAATATGTCTTTAAAACAGTGCCTTTCAAATATTTAACACATTTGCCCAACACCTGCAACTGCATTGACCTTTTTAAATGCAGGATGGCCTTTAAAGGGAAAACTATTAGGACTCTGCGTTATGGTGAGGACATTTAAATGGAATTTGCAGTTGCCTGTAGAAATGCTCTTACCCCTTCTCAGTTGAAACTCTGTGTGTGCTGAAACTGTACATTTCTGGGTTACTAATCTGGGGGGGGTCTTTTGTTCCTCTTTTGTTCCTAGTTTCAGTAGGTTATGAGTATGAATCCTGTCCTGACTTGATCCTGTGGGAGAAGAGGACAGCTGTGCTTCAGGGTTATGAAATTGATGCTTCCAAACTTGGAGGATGGTCCCTGGATAAACACCATGCCCTCAACATACAAAGTGGTAGGTTGTCCATAACACGTCACAGGAAGTATGCACTATTAGAAGGCCTAGTTGCTTTTTATCACTAAGAATTCAAGAGATGGAAAGGAAGGAAACCTGACCAATACATGTACCCTCTCATACATTTTCCTAATATATTATTTCTAATATCCTACATTTAGAAGCAATTTGGTGTATGTAAATGTGAAAGAAGCTGGCCATTACGAAGTAGTTGAATTTTGGCATGTCCAACTTTGCAGTGTCTTAAAAGAAGGGTATAACAAGGAAAGTATTCCTAAGATAACAAAGGGGAGCCTATTCAGATTGGACCTACCTACAGTGAGCATAAATCAACCCAGACACACCCTTCAATGTGCAAGTGCACTTGTAGAAATGAGAAGCTTCACGGGACATGAGGGAAGATGGGAAGTGTCAGGGACCTCGAAGGCTGCTCAAGACTGAAGTTGATCAGAACATGTTTGAAAGACAGAAACACTTTGTTGTATGGGTGCAGACATCTAATTCAGCCCACATCACTGCTGAAAGCACTACACTTACAGGGAACATCAGCAGAGCTTCTCCAAAGCTTTGCAGATGAAACATTTCTCTAGAGGATGCACCATGGTCTTCCTGTCCATTATCTTTCCATGAGCTTTGTCATTTCTTTTTACCTGGTAAGCTCCAAATTACAGGGCAAGCAGGGACAGAAAGGGCAGGTGAAAATTCATGAGATGCTGGAAAGTGTATTTCCTTCAATGTTAATGACAGTCTTGTTCTCCCAAAATACTTTTGTTCTGCCAAAAATGTATGATAAGGGGCTCCTCATTTGATAATAACACTGTGAAAGATGATAAACCTCCTTTGCTACTTGACAAATTCCCCTTCTGGCATCCAGCATTGCCAGTGTCTGCTCCCTTTGGTCTCAGTTTCCCTGGCTCTCATTAATGTCCTCATTACTGTTTTCTCTCCTTAGGCATCTTACATAAAGGAAATGGGGAAAACCAGTTTATTTCCCAGCAGCCGCCTGTAATCGGAAGCATTATGGGCAACGGCCGCAGACGTAGCATCTCTTGTCCAAGCTGCAATGGTCTTGCAGATGGGAACAAACTCCTGGCTCCTGTTGCCCTAACATGTGGGTCTGATGGAAGTCTTTACGTTGGAGATTTCAACTACATCCGAAGGATCTTTCCCTCTGGCAATGTCACCAACATACTGGAGCTGAGGTACGCTCTACTGAATGTGCTCATTATAATTATGCCCTTAAGTTCTGCAGAAATCTTATGTATCCAAAAGGAAAATGAGCAAAGCTCTTAAAGAAACCCCATGGAAAAACAGGAAGCTGTCCAGATTTGCCTCTTCTGCAACTCTGCTGACTTTGATTTACACCAGGGAAACACAGAAATATATCACACCCCCAAAATAGTGGCATATCTTTGTGCTGCTAAATCAAACTGTGTTCAAGTCTGCCTTTTGTGTAGCTAGAGACCAGTGGGAATCCTTAACATTAACAATGAGCCCCAGAGATGACCTAAACTTGGAAGGGCACAGCACTGATTATGATATGTAGAGGTTAATCATGGCAGATGATCGTTCGTAATTAAGACAGGATGATCACTCGAGGTAATCACAGACTGGGTCTTCTAGTTGTGTTTCATGGGAACAAATTCATCAGCCCCCCTCAGTTCCCAACTGAACAGCAGTGTCAGGATGGAAATATAGGTGGATCATCTGAAAGGAAGCAAAGTGTCTCCTTTTAGCCCAAAATAACAAAGGAGAAAATATATGTATTAGGAGAAATAGGGAGGATGGGGAAGGAACATCCATTAAAAACAAGGAGGGAGAGGGAAAAATAAAGGTTTATCACAAGTTCTAAGAAAATGGTGACTGAAAATTGCAAATTGACTTCACTGGGGATATTTTTACTATCTATAATTTCCACAACAAATACAATTACCCACTTCAAAGCACCAGGGCCTGATTCTGTACTCTGTGTGGCTGGACATGACTGACTCCAGGAAAGTCAGTAGAGTTAAATGAGTGTTCCTGAATGAGTCTTCTCTGCTTGAAGGGCCCGAGAGGTCAATGTGAGGTTAGCATGGTAGGAAGGTTCACGTTCCCATTTGCATCTCAAGACCTGGCCTGGAAATTAGAATGTTCCAGAAAGTAGGAACCTCCCTGCTCTACTCACATTTAATGTCCTGGTTGCTAAGGACAAAAGTAAGGCTGCTTTTCTGCTAGGACTGCCATGTAGAAGCTTACTACACAGCTTCCCAGAGCAGCAGTGTCCCATACAGCATTGCTTTGTATTTCCATTTGCTCCACAAGGCCACATGTAAAAAGAAAATTGCTGATCTGAATAAAAATTGGTGCAAGATCCCACTAGTCCCTCATTTACAAACACTCCAGAGTCTTTAGACCTTGCTGCAGGTCTTATTTGGCACTCAGAACCAGAGTCTTAGATCATGGTGTATGAGAAAACAAGGTCCAGACAGTCAGCACAAGGGTGGTACATACAGAATAGCTTGTCACAGGGCTATAAGGGAATCAGGAGTCATCACTGAGTTAGGAAGCCCACAGTGAAATGTTTACCTTTTGAGTCAATCAAGAACCTGATTCTTGCTATTCCGTTGTGATATATAGGAACATCATTTCTCTCACGTTTGTAAGGTGGGAAGCTGCAATAAATCTTCAGACCTGGTCCACGTTAAAGAATGTAATATTCTTCCAGTGCCAGAAAGTTATTTTAATGACCAAAGGTGAGATTTTCAGAAAAGCCTAGGTGATTTGGGGCCCAAATCCTAGTGCAACTGAGTGGGATTAATATCTCATTCCCAGAAGTATAGTTTTGAGAATGCAATCCCTGTTTCATTGTCAGTGGAAATACCAGACTCAGCGGAGGTTTTGCAGAGCATTTCCTCGTTGGGAAGGAGAAAGCTGGAAGCCTTGACAGAGTGGCCTTGCTGCCTTTTGTGTAGAGCCACAGAGTGAAATGTACTCCAGAGTTAAATCTGCTGGAACGATTGCTGCTTCATCTGTGCAAACACTTAGGTTACTGGATCTAATAAACATTTCTTCACTCTGGTGTGCTATGAACTAAGTGGGTTCAGATGCCAGCTGACTAGGCTATGGAGGAAAGCCATTGCTTTTGGACCAAGTGGAGTTTGCTTGTGTCTTCTCAAATCAGCATCTCCTTGGAGATTTACACCCTCACTGTTTGGGTGTTGTGTTTTATTTGAGGGGGGGCATCTTTTAAGTGTAGTGTTCTGTTGTGGAGAGGAAAGCAAATGCGCTGTGGCTTATAAATAACAGCAGATGGGTGTGTAATAGACGCATGAGAAATGTCCAGCTCAGCATTAGTTCAGTCGTTTGGGCTCTAGTTCATGAGGTTATGGCAATGAGCTGCCACCCATAACTGTTCAGTTACCTTTGTCACACACAAGGTATTGCTTTGACTGAGTGGAAAAACCTGTAAAGATATCTGCATCTACATATATTTAGCTCAGTACCGCTCTGAATGACCCAGTCTGCCTGGTCCTATCTCTTGCCTAAGTGAGTAACTCCAAGCAGGTGAGATCACACTTCCTTTGTGATATGCAGCGGTACATAAGTGAGCTCACTGCCAAGTAATATCCAATATAAAATATATCAGTGTCATTCCAGCTAAGTCTTTATTTGTTATTGCATTGTATGATACAGTTACTGTCAAGTTTTCAATCTGCTAATAATGCATCGAACTGAGCTGCTAACACCTCATTCTTTCTTCTGTTCCCTGCTTTCCTGTCTTCTGTCAGAAATAAAGATTTCAGACATAGGTAAGCCAACCAGTAGAGAATTCTTCTGCCACTCCCTGTCTTGTTGCATGTTGTTACACAGTGATCCACAAGTGCCATTTCCAGATGATTCAAGAGCAAATGAAGCTGCCGTGATTAAAACTGGCATAGGCAATCAGTCGTCAGAACTGGGAGCCATTAATCACAAAGCAGAGTCACACAGACTTCTGCCTGAGCTGTTATAGCTGTTGGCAGGGGAAGTACAGACATGAGGGGAAGAAGAGGAGGAGGGTGGAAGGAAGAATGGGTGGGAATGAACCAAGAAAGTAAAATGGGAACAGTGTCAGGATACGCATCACTGGAATAGGTAGGATAATAATAATAATTCTCATATGGTGACGTGCCTTTCTTTTGAGTTTTGGGGAGTTTAACAGGCATAAAGAAGGGTCAGATGTACCCCAGGGAAGCAAGTTCTTGTTACTTTTGGTTAGTCTGAGCTCTTCATACAGAGCTTTTGCATTTGAAAGTATGCCAGGCTCAGATTAGAGATAGTGCAACTCCGAACCTTAGCCAGGAGATGCAATAAGAAAGAGAAAGAGTAGTGACAAGAAAACAAGATGAAAGAGAGACTCCTAAATTGGAGCTTTGTCACTAAGAATATTTGTCACTTGGGTTCACTGGAGTTTCAGTGGGTTTGATCCAATCAGTTGCATTCCGGAAGATGTCAACCTCCTGTCACTATCTGTGTTTGCTAGGGTTGCTCTGGCTCTGACAAGTTTCCCATCCTTCTCCCTGGTTGCTTTCTAAATTAGAAGCTTAGACTGTGGAGTTGGGATTATTTTATATATAT
>NW_009933433.1:0-7002 GCF_000696875.1 Nestor notabilis
CCGCAGGCTGGGCTTCGCAAAGTTCACTGTAAACCCAGTAACAAGGAGGGGGTAGGGAGGGAAAAGCGAAAATCTTCGGCAGATGCTGCCCATTAGAAATTTCAGCTGTGTTCCTGAGCCCCTTCCGAAGCAGCGAAGGACGGGGCTCACCCTTACAGGCGGGGCTTACTTTTTTTTGGGGGATCTTAGGCTCAAGGGATCATCTGTGAATCTGGTAACATTAAAATCCTCTAATAACTGCACCCCGCAGTGAGCGAGAGCTCAGCACTCTGTCGGAAGATGCACTCTCGTTTCAGATACTATTTTTTAACTAGTAATGCAGGGCATTTACTTGAAACCTCCAAAGGCGCTCCCGGATCCTGGGAGCAGAGTGTACTTTGGATCAGTCTGACCAGTGCTTCACCCAGACAAACACCTCCGGGCTACTGATTTCCTTAGCGAGAAAAGCCTTTAGAATGTGAAAAATGAATTTTGTGACTCGATTCAAAGAGGTGTGATACAACAACAGCAGCGTTGTTTCACATTTAAATAGCAATGGCTTTTCTAGTAGCATCCTACAGGAAAAAAATAAAAGCAACAAACAAGTAAACAGTAAATAAAAGCACCATGTTCTAAGTATGAAACTTATTTTTACTAGGATACCAAAAAAAGGATTTGGTCAGGAACTGAGGCCAAGATAAACAGCTAATCAGAACAAAGAGTAAATGAGGTTCAAAAGGCCAGAAATACGTTCTTCTTCCTTTGTATGCCCACTGGAAATTTTTTTCTCCTTTTCTTTTTTGTACTTTTGGAGCTGAGCTCCTCTTCCTAAATACTATGCATCTGGATGACGGAAACATTTTTCTAGACCTGGAAAAGAAGCGTTGCTTCAGAGGAGGAGCCTCTCCTGGTGCTTTGATCCCAGTTGTTAGTAGCATGGCAGTGCCCAGCACTGGCAGGGTTCAGGTGTCTCAAGGGAGCATGGCCAGACAAAAACTTCATTGGCTTTGGGAGGTTGTGTGCCCCAAAGAGTAACAGCCTTACAGATAAATGTAAGCTGTTCCCTCCAGCTGCTCTGTACGGTAAGCACTGGGTGGGCAGGGTGATCACAGATGCAAGTAGCCTGCTTGCTGTTGAATTGGGCTGTTCTGATTGCAGCCATGAGTTACAAACACCACAGCATCAAGAGCCTTAAAATTGTGATAAATGGACAATAAGCTCAAGATGCTCACTTGAAAGACTCCTAACAAAACCCAGGAAGGCAAACTCTGGGAAACATCAACTTTTAAAAGCTACTTTCATGCTGAGCTACTTACCGACTCTGCTTTAAACTGGAAAGAAGGGCTAATCTGCAACTGACTGTCCAGTAATGTATTTGACAGGAGCACAGTTTTCATTTTCCAGGTTTAAACTGTGTGGTAACAACTTTCACAAAACAAAATCAGGCTGGCAAGATTGAAGACAACATGGATAGAGCAAGTTTTGCACATGATAAAAGGTTGGTTGAACCAGCTACATTATCAATTGATATCTGTTAATACATTTTACTTTTTCGACTGTTAAGTGGCATAATAATTTTGTGTTTTGTAATATTCAACCTTGTTCCAAAATACATTCTTCTGCAATGTTGCCAGTGTCTTCTGCAACATACTGCTAAAGTACTGGTATCTTAGTTTGTCACTGATGATAAAGATTTTAGACAAGCGCTGTCATCACATATACAAAATTTCTAATCTACTTCTACACTGCTTGATGTGTCAAGGATTCAGAGTAATTAATTTCAGGTAAACCAATATTATCCCATGTTCCTAATAAATCTGTAAAGCTGCAGGCATTCTGCAAGTACTAATTAAAAAAAAAAATAATCCCTCTTCACAATTGTCTGTTACAGGGAAGAAGGTCTAGTGGTGGGACACGAGTATTAAATGCTTAATTAAAAACACAGTGTATAGCACTTCCTAAAAAGCGAAGCATTTGCTCTGTGTGAAGGAGAGAACTTTTGGATGAACAGATTGCAATGAAAACATTAGCGCACAGTATTTTCTAGGATGTGACTAATCTCAGACCTGTCTTAAATTTACTGCAAGGTTCTTCTGTTTTTTCAAAGGGCCAAGTGTACAGACACATTCTCCACTCATGTTTTCAGAGACAAAATGTGGTTTAGTTTCTCCCTCTGTTTCTCCCTGTCTGTTGCTTAAGACAACCATACAGACATGCCACTGTTCATCCAGCAATGTGACTTTATACTTCATGTGGAAGAATGGAATACAATGGTATTTTTCCTTTATTTTTCCATTTATCCATTATTGTTGTCAACCTGATAATGAAACTGTGTTTAAACTAATAAACTGAGATTTGCTTTCCAGTTGTTATATCCTCCCACATCAACCTATTTCATAGATGTGAACAAAAATCAAGGACTTCCTTATTACAGCCCTGTAAGTACCTATTCCACGATTCAGAGATCCAATTTTTCTGGTATCCCAAAGAGAAGTAGCCTGATTTGCTTATGGATCTAATAGATGGATTCTGATATATCCTTTTTAACAGCAGAAATGTGTGAAAAAAAAGAACCAAAACATGAGAACATCAGTACAGGTGTGAAAATACCTTCTTTCCCATTTAATCTGATGAGAAAAATCATTCTCTGCTGATATGGACAAAACGAGATCTGTAGAGTAATAGACAGAGAATTACTGAGGGTGTCCAGTTAGGTTATAGTAGACTAGAGAACAGTCTAACAGCTGTTTGCCTTCCATAATTCATGCATTTAATGCATGAAATTTCAGGATAGGGGTTTTTTTTTATAATTCCACTTGAAAATTTAAATCAGAACTTTTACAAAAAGATTAAATGAATGACTGCAAACGAGATTTCTGTTTTATGACATGGAATTGAGTGGGGCAAAGAACTGTGTTGAATTATTTATTCTGATGTAAATTTTGCATGGGTAAGGAGTTATAAAATCCTAGATGGCTTGAGGGCTTCAACAAAACTTAGGGGTCAGTTGCTAATTACTGAAACATCAGCATGTTGATTCTAGGAGATTGCTCCCAGAGGGAAAAATGGTGTGTGAGACCAGCAAAACCTGAATAACAGAAGTCTCAGGCAACGAGATGACCATTATGAATATGTTAGTGGATGCAGCAGATCTATTTGCTACATCATCTAAAATCCCTTCAAACTCTTTTCCTTCTCAGGCATGCCAAAACATACTACCTAGTAGGTTTTGTGCATCTATGCTTCATAATTCAGTGAAGGTGCTAAGGAACAGAACTTCTGTTAATGCAACCCCAAGAATTAGCAACAGAACTAAGTACAGAAATGGCTTCTGAGTCATTTCCTGGGAATAAGATAATGATATCGTTTCCAGTAAAATGCTGGAGAGTTTCAATCATGATACTGGTTATCCTTAAGAAATTACAATTTGTGCTTAATGTCCTGTATACATCTCTGACAGATAACAAAAGAAGCTGAAAAGTTGTGTTACATTTGTATAAGGCTGTATGTCCATCTTAGGTCTGGATGAACTTGTACTCACAAGCATTTTTAGTTTAGCATTAAGTGCCAGCATCAGCTTGCAGCTTGTTTTGATTTTTGGAACTTTCAGGGATCGTTTGGCCCTTAAAATCCCAAACAAGGTCATATCTGTTCAATATATTCATATCTGTTCAATTCATATCATTCATATCTGTTCAATATATTCATATCAAACAGATATATGGAGTATATTGTGGCCAATGAGAAGACCCATTCTCTTGATTTGAGGAAGGATTTTCCAATGGATGCTCAAGTTGAAGACAACCCTCCAGGCTGCTTTGGCTTCTTGAATATTGGTGGGAGTTGCTGGATTTGGCAGCAAACTTGGTCATCCCTAGTAGGGTTTTTGAGAGTCACAGGTGCTCATTTAAGGGTCCAGCTCTGTTGCACAATCTCAGTCATGCTCTGTGCTCTTTTCAGTGACTGCCAGAATTGCCAGTCTACTGAGGGCTTTTTTAATTCTGTCAGCCCCAAGAACCTTCCATATGGCTTCACTGGAGGTATCACTCTGCTCTTGTCCAATGCCTATATCAACACTTTTCTACAAAGGGCAGACGAGGGTATGAAAATGCTTAACATTCTCAAGTCTTGGTGATACAGACTTCAGTCCTTGGCAGCACCTGTCTTCTGCAGGGCTGCTTTGCTGTCATTTGTAAGTTCCTTACTTAAGTAGGAAGACGCTACCTAGTTTCAAATGCACTCATATGATCATAGATGACAGACTATACCTCTGGAACTCTCAAATGTGGCTTATTCCATCTGTTTCTCCTGATTTTATCACAAAGGTCATGGCTTTACTGTGTTTGCACAATACACCCCAACACGATTAGGAAAATTTGTCTGCCTACCTGATCCTGATCTCAAAGGTCATATGTATAGATGAAGGTAGGTAATACCATTGTAATCTTTTACACCCACAAACAGAATCATGTGAGATCCTTTCAGAGTGTCAAGAGATAGTCAATCTCTGGTTTTAAAGCAGCAATGAAAGCTGCAATCATTAATTACCTATTGTAGGATCAAACCAACATTATGCAGATCAGTTCTTCCCTACCATAAGCCAAACTAGTGAAGTGTTCTCGGTGAATGTTGTAATAAGAGTAATCTGTCTTAAGATTTCATCTGCTTCCTTTCATGACAGAAAAATACTCATGTTCATATTTGTAATCCAGTTTTAAACACATCATAATCTGCCACATCCTACCAGAAGTGAAATCCTGATTTTAGACTTTATCTGGGTAGATTATCAAGCAGCCTATCTCCCTGTGGCACAGACAACTGATGGCAGGAAGAGCCAAGAGTCTGAGAAAGGCTGGGATACAGTTTTTGCTTGATAACTGAACACATTCTTGCACTCCTTTGCTAATATTCTAAATAGGGCTAGTAAGGTGTGGCAGGCTGGTGAATGACAAACTTATGACTTGTTTATAGGAAAAGGACACAAGTTAGTTAGAAAATTAACCATTAAATTATTTTGAAGGGGTTTTTTGTATTACCTTTATTTTCCATCTACTTTTTGTTTTTAAGAGTTTTCAAATTATGTGCCACCTTGATCAGTCTAGAAACTTCAGAAACAGAGTAATATGCAGTAAGGATCTACCTTGCTGCCCCAGCCTCTGAAAAGACCATGGCATCACCAGAGGCTAAAAAAGGTCTCATCCAGAAATGCAAACTAGTTTCACTTCCTTTCCCCTCCTCTTGCAAATACATTGTAAAAGCATGTGGAAAAACACTATCTGAAGTGCATGCTATGCTTTATATTCCTACAATATCTACAACATAAGCTGACCATTCTCCAGATGACAGTAAACTAAATCAGTTGCTCACAAATGACATTGTTCAAATAGAAGATTCACATTTGAGCAACTCATCTGCAAAATCTGATACGTTTTGTAGTAAGAGCCACTACTGATTCTTCACAAATAACATTAATCAATTAATACAGGCTGTATCAGGATACGGACACCAAGTCTGAAGAGCTGTTTTAAGTGGGAAACAGAGTAATTCGCTGCCAGGGAAGAAGTTATTGCTAACAAATCCTATTCCAGTAGCATTCAGAAGATAAAAGTTCCGTGTTCTAAAGTACTCAAAGCAGTAGAAAGACTCTGTGATCTATAATGAAGTCCTCCAAATTGACAAAAATGTTAGATTGCACTTTGCAGCACTATACAGGAAGTCCCAAGACTAATTAGTTTCTCTTTTCTATACAATTGCATTTTCAGAAATTGTTCTTGCTGTCACAGCTGGCCTTGGGACTATTTACACTTTTTTTCCTGTGCATTTGGGCTATCACTCATGTTCAGAAATAGCTATATTCTTTGAACACAAATACCAAACGAAATTATCACAATCTGAGCAGTTTTGACTCCTGAGACTTATTTTAATTATAATAAGGATAGCAAAACAATTCCAAGGATTGATGCTTTTTCTCCTTGATTGTGGGATAAGCAGTGGTCATATTCAGAACATTTTATTTTTAACTTTTGACTCTTCCTCTTCTTTCTTACCTCTTTTGGAACCTCCTTTATATGCTTTTTATCGTATTAATTCATAGTTTATATGGCAGTTCATTGGTATTTTCAAGATGTATTTTGATTGACCTGAAGTTGTCAAGCATCCTTTGCAGGATGATGGTATGAAAAATTACATTATTTTCCTGCAGGAACATCTAACATACAGTCTGGAGGAACAGAGGAAGAAAACCTATTTTCTGCCCACTCATACCAAGAAAACTTACTTACTAGTTACTTTTCTGAAGGTAACCATTTTTCTGTGAAGTAGATGATGGTTCATGAGAGCTTTTTAGATGTAAGCAATGTCTGTTCAGTGTGATTTCAATCAAAGAAATCTAGATAATTAATTTTTTCCTTTCTTCATAAATTCATCCCTTTCTATCAGTATGATAAATTTATATTAAGAATGTCGCTACTTCTAACTGCTAGACAATCTCACACCTGAGAGTCCTTCCTTCCTTTTTATTAAAAAAAAAAAAAAAAGTTCTTTTTCTTTCCCCTCTCATTTCTCCTTTGTTTTTGTTTCTTTTGCTCTGTTGTTCTCATAACTGTTCCTTTTCCATCATCTTACTTTTTCTAGCCTCCTTGAAGAATGCATCAGACTCTTTCAGGCTAACCCGCAGGCTAGAACTAGATATTAGAGTCTGTTGTGGTTTAAGCCCAGCCAGTCACTCAGAACCCTGCAGCCGCTCACTCACTCCCCTCCTTCTTCCTCCCCCTGCTCCTTTTTCTTTCTAGCTGGAATCCTGCTCTCCTGCTGGCTCCAATCCCACAGAACATCAGGGAGGTCCTCTTTAGTAAACAGAAAAACCGTGAGGCCTTACCCCTGTGCAGGCTCACCTTAAAGCCTTTATTATACAATCACAGAATGGTTTGGGTTGGAAAAGACCTTAAAGATCATCTAGTTCCAACCCCCCTGCCATGGGCAGGGACACCTTCCACTAGACCAGGCTGCTCAAAGCCCCATCCA
>NW_009933433.1:7071-17694 GCF_000696875.1 Nestor notabilis
ACGGCCAGGGATGGGGCAGCCACCGGGTCTCTGGGCAAACTGTGCCAGAGCCTCACCACCCTCATAGAGTGAAGATTTTCTTCTTTGTATCTATCTAATCTAAATCTACCCTCATTTAGTTTAAAGCCATTACCCCTCATCCTATCACTACATGCCCTTGTGAAAAGTCCCTCTTCAGATTTCTTGTAGCCACCCTTTAGGTACTGGAAGGCTGCTATCACGTCTCTCTGGACCCTTCTTCAGGCTGAAGAAGCCCAACTCTCTCAGCCTGTCTTCGCAGGAGAGGTGCTCCAGCCCCTCTGATCATGGAGTCATGGAATCAACCAGGTTGGAAAAGACCTTCAAGATCATCAGGTCCAACTATTCCCCATCTTCATGGCCTTCCTCTGGACTCACTCCAACAGGTCCATGTCCCTCTTCTGTTGAGGCCCCCAGAGCTGAATGCAGTACTGCAGGTGGGGTCTCATGGGAGTGGAATACAGGGGCAGAATCACCTCCCTCGACCTGCTGGTCATGCTCCTTTTGATGCAGTCCAGGGTATGGTTGGCTTTATAGAAGGAAAAAAGTACCTATCCAATTTGAAATTAAATTTAACTGTGCTTTATTTCATTTTTCAATCTTAAGAGGATAGGGAGCTTTTCTGAGCAAATTGAGAGAATAGAATATCGTATCGTCTCTTGGTATCCCTCAAACTGTGAAATAACTATATAATACTTGAAATCTCTTAGCAATTGAAGGTTTTGAAATTCAAATGCTACTCACTTCTACAGAATCCTGAATTATAAAGTGTCCGAGTGTCACACTGAGCAGTGTCTGTTTTGCTGGGGCAGTTACATCTAAACAGAGAAAATAACCCGAGCTGACCAACAAAACCCAGTCAGACTTCGCATATGTAGATACATTTCCCCAAATTTTTGTCTAAACTGAAGTTTAATGTCCCAGTGAGAAGCTTTGATGTAACAGTGAAAAGCACAGAAGGGTGAGAGGGTTGTGTGTCAGATCCAGGAGGGATCCTTTAGACAGGAAAAAGACATTTATTAAGTTTTCATGAGTACCTGAAATAATCTTTCAAAATGTTTGAAACATACAGGTGGCTGTCTGGTAAGCTGCTTGTCATAAAATATGGAGGAAAAAAGGCAAAAAATTATTCTTAGACTTGGGATTAGGCCATGGCAGCAGGTGATGCATGGTAACCCAATCAGGTTTCGCATCTCATCTCAGCCTAGCTTTGGTTTTGTTTGCTGGCACTTACTGCTTTCAGTAATATCCTCATACCGATGCAGGGAGGTCCTAGACCTTAGTTAGGGCTCCTAGTCAGCAGTAACAGAAATTTTCAAACTTAAGTGCCTAAATATGCCATCTCCAAAATGTATATGCAGGCTAGGAACTGGCATGTAAATCTCCTTTTCAATCACGATTGTTTTATTACTATGCAAGTCAACCCACTTCAGAGTTATGAAAATCAAGGTGATATCACCCTGCTGGGAATACATTGAACAAGACAGAAAGTAAAGGCAGACACTCATATGCTGGTGGGCACCAAACAGCTCTGTTTCCTTGAAGATATTCCACACAATTCAAGGTGCAAGAGACCCAGGCTGCTTTAGGACACGTACCTGGCTGTAGCTCTGGATGGCACCTCTGGCCTGACTGCTGCGAGCTGGGAGCTGGGCAGCTGCTGTTTCGCCCAGGGCGAGGGTCTGGTTGCTGTGGTAGCTGGCTGAGTACTGGAAGGACCCTTCAGGTTTGGAACTGAGCTGGAGCGCACTCTGGGAGAGGAGGCTGGGCCCTGTGGGGACAGGATTTGAGAGTGGTCAGAAAGTCTCAAGTGAAAGAGCATACCTGCATTATCTGTCAAGTGAGTCTCGAAATTACCAGATGTATGTGGCTTCAGCTTTTCACAGTTTGGCTTTTTGGTAATAAAAATCATATATACATCAAATTGTTTCTTTATCACTCAGTCATCATTATTATTGTATTCAAGCTACAGACCACATTTCTTTCTTTGCAAAAAACATATGGTTTTGACTGGTGAAGAAATACTAAGCCTAAACAAACCCAACTATACTGTTTGATACAGTCTTGCTTTGCAGCTCAGAATAGTCAATGAGGTATTTTTTTGCCCTAAGGATAAGCTTTGTTTATTTCACTTAATTATATCCAGTTGTTCTGCATGGGAAATGCTAACTTGTCCCTCCCTGGGCTCTCAGCACATCAGATCTATTCATTACTGCCATTCTGTCCTGTACACACAGTGAGTTAATACTTCGGTGCCTATAGGGATGGATGGCACCCTTTAAAATATTAATAGCTTCTCTCATCATGTAGGACTCACCCTGATGTGAGTGAATCTTTGATGACTGTTTTGTCAGCCTATCTTTATCTTCCCCATCACAGCACTGTGTGCCAGGAGAGCCAAGTGCAGGCAGTGAGCTTAAACTGGGGCTGCCAGACTGAACAGCATGTCAGGAACACGAACAGTGACACCTTCCACAGTTATTTAGTTGTTCTGTGAAACTAAAATATGTTCTAATGTACACTGGGTTCATGCACCAGCAATTTAGCTTATGACATACTCATAGTAATTCCCCAATTTTTGCTCCAAGAGCATATATCAGACAGGGAAAGGTTCTTCCTGCACCACACTGTTGCATGTTTTAGACCTCCAACAAACACTTTTAATCGTGAACTCATTCTGTCTCCATACATGAAGAGTAACATTAAAGAATACCCATGTAATCCTTCCCTATCCTTCACTTCTAATTTTCAATAAACTAGCTTAGTTTTCCATGGTGTCCAGAACCAGTAAGTGAAATACAAGAGACAAAAGAAATGCCTTGGCCATTTCATGAGTTGCAAAGAACTCTACCTTCAACCCAGCAGCTATCATCTCTAACATATTCAGTGTCTCTATAGGAATGACAGGTTCATCTTCTGGTTAGCACTAACAAGCTCATGAGAGCATAGAAGGTGACACAAACCTTAAGGAATGTGAAATGATTATGCTGCTTTTGCTTCTACAGAACATGTGAAAAGTTAAGTTTTAAAAATACCCACAATGGCACAATTCCAATGAATTTTACCAGAAATAACTCCCAGTACATTCCTGATACAAAGGCCAAATTTTATGACCTTAAAGTCTTTGCTTTGAGGATGTACAGCTGGTCCAAAAAAAATCCGCTTAGAAAACGTGCAAACAACATGCCCCCTAAAATTAATATGGAGAGCATTTTTACCCCTAGCCTGTTTCTCAGAAATGGCAGAACCATTATAACTGATATTTTCCAAAACCCAGACCGAACTGTTCCTATTACAAACAAATCATAGTAGGCTATGTAAAGTGGAAGTGTTCCTTCTAAATGTAGACGGGGGTTATGACACTATTTTACGTATCAACACAATTTATGCTGCAAAGTCAATTGCATTCATGAGAACATTCCACATACAGGACAAATTCAGAAAGTAAGTTCTGGTCCTTGTATTTTTCTCACAAGTACAGGAGACAGGGCTCCATGTATACTGTAAGGATATTAGAAATATATTACATGCATAGGAGAGCTGAATTTAATCCTGCATGGGTGCTTATAAATCCAAGATTCCATTCTGTGACTCTGCAAATAGGGTTTACTAAGCACCATTTAACTGGTTTTGTTGCAAATTTTTTTCTTTAATGAAAGAAATATTTTCACAGATTTTTTTTTAAGAGCCTAAAGAAAAAAAGAAAACAAAACAGGCTTAGTTTTTAAATGTATCTGTAGGCTTTATTTTAATATTTTGGATTTTGAATTTTTACTGAGTATTTGCCTGTGATCAAGTGACGAGATTAAATTCAGAAAATTCACAAAAGAGTAACTGTCCAGGGGGGGCAAAAGTTGCAGCAAGAAAGCAATTTTTGTGCGTGAAAAGTGTTTGTACTCATTCTGAAAGTAATTATGCTGTGATATTTCTAAAGCTTAAATAATGATTATCACATGCTATGAACTCAATATGTTTAAATTTTTACTGCATCTGGCTTTCAAGTGTTTCATGCTACTATGGCTCACAAGGGGATTCACATAGCCAGCTAGAATCACATACATGGGTTCCCTGCACCATGTAGCCCAAACGCTTCCATGCACTTTCAGAAACTTACCCAAAGCATTGAAAAATATTTTCAGTAAAAAGTCTGGAGCACATGGTTTTAATTCACTAACTACTGTATAGCAGTTTTCATTTTGCACCTTTACAAGCAATAATGAACAATTGAAACATACATACATGTCAATAAAATAAGTACTAAGTCATGTGAGAGAGATAGTGAAATAGATATTTAATTTTAAATAAGCCCACATTTCTCAAGCAAATGTGGAATAGAGTTGTGGCTGCTCACCTGTAAGTAACTAAGTCTAAACCAAGTGTACAAATTACAAGATACATTTGAGATCAATCATTGGGATCTTGAAAAAACACAAGTTCTTTTTCAGCATGTAGGGACTATAAGCAGTCTTATCTTGTCTGATGGGGAAAAGATGGATAGCTTTTCTCATTAACGTTTTTGAGATTTCAGTCTGAAGGAGAGACCAAACCTTCTGAGGAGCTTGCAGCTCACCCAGAAGAGGTTTGTTTTTGTATTTTATACACTGATGGCTCTTGAAAACAAATTACTGTTTCTTCCTGGCAAAAATTTAAACTCTGTTGTGCTGGTATAAGAATGTGTTTGTGCAACTATTTTTCATTTGTTTTCAGCAGTGTTA
The DNA here is from genome assembly GCF_000696875.1 of Nestor notabilis. Lineage (NCBI taxonomy): Eukaryota > Metazoa > Chordata > Aves > Psittaciformes > Psittacidae > Nestor > Nestor notabilis. The sequence continues at coordinate 11,805 of NW_009933433.1, forward strand.
AGGCAGCTGGAAATTCTCTACTTTCAGTTAGGCACTGGGAATCACTAGAACAATTCAGTCTTATTTGTTCCCTTAATTCAACATAACTAATTACCAATCTTCAATTTAAAATAAGCTTGAAAACAAACACTTGCAGCTTCATACGGTTTAGTTTAGCAGATACTGAGGTTTTGTAGGTTTGCTTTAAAAAATTGTACTATATTTAGTTTTTACTTAGGGGTATAGGGAAGATGTAACTTCCTGTTTTCCCCTGTTTCTTCACCACCACATATTTTCCTTGAGAAAGAATATTATTGTTGGATTATTCATAGTGGATAGTACCAAAATTTCACTGATTCAGTCAGTGCCACTTTCCTCCTCTATAAAAATGAATAATACAGATATGAGTGTGAATTAAGCCAGAGCCTCCATTCTGCAAGAGACACCACTGTGAACTAACTTCAAAAGATGAAACAGGGTATAGTAATTAACTCTTTGGCTTCAGTTTGGTGGTCATGTGCTGCAGAAAATACCTTGCTCTTCCTCTTAACCTGGAGCAGAGCAGTGTGCAAAGCTTCCCATCTTCCTCACCTTGGCTGCTGTATCCAGTAAGCTCAGTAAGGAGCTCAAAAGAGACGGAGAGGGTGTGCATCTTGCTAGGGACACAGACAAAGTGCCCTTAAGCGGGGGAAAGCTGCTGGAGCACACAGAAAACCAGGCAAGAAGAGAACAGAACAGGATGAAGGACATGCCCACATCAGGAAGCCAACCCAGAACAAAACCTCAGAGGTGATGGGAGAGCAGAGGACTTGTCTAGGACTCAAAAATACGGAACAGGAGCTTTCTTTGCAGTGTGGAGACCCAGGTGCTGGCAGGCATGGCAGACTTTGAGGAAAGGAATCACCCATTCACACAGTGTTAGGCAGGAAGAAGGCTTCTTGCAGAAGCCCTTTTAATTAGTTTACATTACCCACCCCTTTTACTGGCAGTTATGTTGGCTATTATATGGCTACTATTTTTTTCTTGCAAAACTCCAATAGTTTAATAGATCTGGAGCACCTGAGAATACCTGGCACACTTCAAGTAAAGCAGGGGAGAGGAGCAGATGCAGTGCAGGATTTGGCCCTACCCTGAGTCCTACCACTAAAGAGAGCAGCACTGAAGCTCATGTTTGCTATCTTCCTGCCATATTGCATTCGACAAAATAAGCAGTGTGGCATTACACTGAACAGGCTGATTCACGGCATTTAGTATGTTGCATATGGCCATAAATGTAAACTGGTGAGTTACAGGCTCCATCACGAGCCATACCAGGAGGAGAGCTTCGACAGCATCTACCTGCTTCTGTCAAAGGGGTATCAGGGAAGCAGGAGGCAAAGGTGGCAGAACAAGCCCTACCACATGTAGCTGGGGCTATTCCTGTGCCCCTCACCTGGCAGGAATTTTTCATGGGCTACTGTTTTTCTTTCTGAATAACAATATAATGTGCAATGCTGCAGGAAGGTGCACTGCAGCTATTTAAAAAACAAACCAAGGAAGCGAGTGGTCTTAAATGATATTATTAATTCAAGGACATCATAGTAAGAGTTGATTACAGGAAACCAAAGTGACACAAAGAATCCAGGTTACTATTATCATCCATGGCTGGGTCAAAAATAGGGAAAAAAATGAAGTGAATTGAAACATTTGTCCTTATATTTTCAAGAGCAGTATTTTCTTTGGAAATAAAATCTTTTGCCTGTTGTTTCTGCTCTCCTCAAACACCACCTCCTCTTCCTTCTTCCATCATTCAGAGTAAAAAAATATCCAAACCCAAAAACCCCAATAAATAAGTAAAAAAGTCACAGCTTTAATTGCGATTTAAAAAAAATATATATATTATTCTTGAACAGCAAGTGTTTGCAGGCAGAAATACTTTATATGGCTGTTTCAGAACAGCAGAATTCTGGAATACTACTCAGTACCAGCATGTATTGTTCTAGCTCTGTTAGTGCTTGCTTTGGGGAAAAAAAAAAATTAGTTAAAAGTATAGAACAAATACTTATAAACTTCTCATTATTCTACTTCTTATGCAAAAAGTGACAAGATACCACAGACCAGTAAGTAAAGGAAAAACAAAAAAAGAAAAAAAAAGAATAGTGGTAATGCAACAATAAGATTTCACCAGTATTTTACTAGATTTCTCTATTTAGGTCATGCCTTAGATTTCCTTTTTTCAAACCACATTTTGCAGCATACTTAAAATAAGACAAAGTAAGTTTTCCATTGTGTGAAAAAGTGTCTTTTGTTTTTAAATAATACCCTGTTCCTCAGCATAAAAAATATATTTACTTCTGCAACTGACTTTATGTCTACCTTTCTTCAGAACAATCCAACTTACACATTGAAGAATGTTCCAAAATGTCTATTTTTGTATGCTTAGAAACTGCCAAGGGCTAAGGCTACTATAGTCAACTCCATTGGAATATGCTTGCTGATTTCAGTAGGAGGAGTCACATCAGTTTTTAAGATATTAAGTGTATTAAAGTGGTACGTGCTGACAAAGAAAATGTACTAATTGAATGTATAGGAGAAAATCAATTTTTAGCAAAAATGATGCAGGTAAAAGAGTGGCTATATTGTTAGAAATGTTTAGCAGGCCAACTGTATCAGCACCAGTGCTGCAAATTTTAAAAGCATGTTTTTTTCTCGGCTAGTCCTCCATTAACAACACGGATTCAAAACTGCATTGCTAAACAACAGGAGTACAGCACAGCTTTTGTTTCCTCAGTCGCTTGGAAGCAAACCCCAAGAGAAGCTGGGTGCTCAGCTGCCCACTACGATCCACAACCCCGGGCTGAATGATGCCCAAATTAAGCAGAGAAAGGACTACATTTAAGAAAAAAGAAAGAAGCAAGAAACAAAGATGAAACTGCGTCAGCACAGTGCTGAATTTCATTTCAATGAATAGCCAGTCATTCATTCTGACTGGAGCTTCAGTGAGAGATTACAGAAATGGGCATCAGCACCAACAGTAGTTGAAAAGCCAGGGAACTTGTTTGGGAATCGGAGCTGGCAAGTCATCATACGTTTTCTTCCATTCCTCTAGAGGGTCTAGTAGGACCTTGTCTAATGACCATGCCAGTAGCAGAATTGTATCCCATAGTGGTCATAAGCAGAAGAGTATTCCATGTAAGAACTCCAGTAGGAACTTGGGCTCTAAGGAGCTTACCAGTGTCAGAAGTTACCAGTTTTCTAAGCGCGGAGTGACTGTCAGGTACCCTTCTTACGCTGATTAGAGATGGGGGACAAAGAAGCACATCCTATTAAGTTTTGCTATTTGTAATATTACTAGATCATGAGTGAGGATTTAAAAACAAACACAGTATCTGAAGTCTGTTAAGATTTAAGTACCATCAGTATTTGTGATATTTTTACCTACAGGACAGCCAGTTAAGGTAGTAAGAATCTGTGGATTAACTCCATTATGAACTCAGGGAACTTTTTATTTTTTCTATCATATAATGTAGCACCATTGCTGGGTCACAAAGCTAAACAGCAGATGTATGTGGGATTCTTGTAAAGGAGGAACTTGCAAAAAGAAACCAAAGAAATTGCTCTCTGTGGAGATATCAATGACAGCCTATCCCTAGTGTCCACCAGTCAAACATCTGAAAAGTAACTCCCGTTTACTAGTCCTCAGACTACAGTATCTCAGGGAATATTTCACATATTGTAGCCCTACAGTATGTAAGAATTCAAGATGATACTATAGCAATAGTATGGTCAACCTTCAAAACAAACAAAAACGCTGAATTTTGAAATGTGACTAATACATTACATTACAGAGCAGAACTTATCATGGAACAAGTATTCAATAATACACTAGTTGTTCAATTATAAAATAATTACTGTATAATGAAAGTTACATACAGTACTATATTATTACAGGATAAGAGCACAAATTAGTTCAGTGTTCTAAATCTATTCAATAATTACTTCTGAATTCTGAACTGCGAACTACAGAAATGAACACCTGGTCAGCCGCCGTGAGATAACTGCATGCTTGTTACTTAGTTTTTCCTGTGAGGTTCCCAACAAAAATATCATGCAAGTGAAAGGAGAAGTATTTCTTTCTCTCATTAAGATTTAAAGTCAGTTGGCTTACCAGGGCACATTTCCTTCTCCAAGTAAGCAGTAAAGTGTAGCACTACTATTGTGTTATACATTTCCATTTGGTCAGTCATCTATTGGGATGCCAGTTCTAACTGACAAAGGAAATAAACCAAAACATGCTCGAATGAACACTTAATTAGCTCCCATAAAAATTATAAACAACACTTCACTCACCTTCGATCAACTGACAGAAGTAGTAATGATAAATTATAGAGTAAGTGTAAATAAAGTGGTTTTAATTAGTGTAATTAATCACTTCACACGTCTTCAACCTGCTTTGCTCATTTGGGTAACAACTGAAAGAAAACACCAGCAAAACTCCTTTAATGTCCTTTAAACATTCATTTATACAGTTAATAGGTTGAGGTGCCTCACATCCCAGCAAAAGGAACCATCTTCTAACTGTTAGTATATGCCTAATTAAGAGTTTCAAATACCAAAAAGTCATCACTTACTGTTTCTTCTGCCTCTTAAGTCATTTAGTTTCAATGTGAAATATTGATTCCTACTCCACAACCTACTATTTTTGCTAGCTGATTTAAGTGTGCGTACTCATGGTAAGTAGTTGCTAACTGCCCTAAAGCAGGGTTGTATTTATTGCCCAGTTTTGCAAAGGAATGGATGATTATAAAAGATATAATAAAATAAAAGATCAGGTCAGGTATCTGTAAAGTGGTCACTCAATTTCTGAGCTTTCAACTGTATTTGGGATGCTGAGGGAATCCTGGAACTAGACTGAAATAAATAAGAACAATAAAACCAGATATAGCTCTTGGTGTCCTTCCAAGTATTTAACAGTAAAGAAGACGGGATGATAAAGATGGACCTGTTCCTAGTGACAGCAAATTCTTTGGCACCTCACTCATATATCCTGTTTTCCAAGTCCTGCTCAGAGAATTAACTTGCATATCTGGCTTGGACCAGGAGTAAACTTTCTCACGAAATCAGAAGGGTAAGGAAGATTTGTTTGTCTGTTTGGTTTAAGCCCCTTCTTTCCTGTATGGCTTGTTTTTGAGGTCATCAGAAACACTCCTCGAAGAAACTCCCTCTTGATGAGATGACTTAGGATGGTTTTGGAAAGTGGAAGAATTGAGTGAGGGGAAAGGAAGCCCTGCAAGTGCCTCAGAGGGTGGCAAGAAGCAGCTACCTTTCCACTTAAGTATAGAGGTGTCTCCCCTCCTCTCTATTTTCTAGTCTCTGAGAAAGTGCAAAAGTGCAGCTGGAAGCAGCAGAGGCAGGGGGCTATGGTGGGTGAAAACCCTGGGAACTAGATGAGAGGCCTTTGTGGATATCATAAAAAGATTTCTTATTTACAGGAAGAAAAAGGAAATATCAAACCAAGGCAAAACTTAGGATCTGCAGATGAAAACAAATCTTGGCAGGTACAACTGGTCAAACATATTCTACAGGAAAAGAAGGACTTTCAAGCCAACTGTGAGTCAGATAGGACATGCGGTAATGGCTTTAAACTGAAAGCAGGTAGATTTAGGTTAGATACAAAGAAGAAATTCTTCACCCTACGAAGGTGGTGAGGCACTGGCACAGGTTGCCTGGAGAAGTTGTGGCTGCCCCATCCCCAGCAGTGTTCAAGGCCAGGTTTGATGGGGCTTTGAGTAATCTGGTCTACTGGAAGGTGTCCCTCTGTTCTCCGGGAGGGTGCCCCTGCCCGTGGCGGGGGGGGTGGAACTGGATGAGCTTTAAGGACTCTTCCAACACAAACCTTTCTATGGCAGAGCAGTTGACGTCATCTACCTGG
>NW_009933434.1:0-25335 GCF_000696875.1 Nestor notabilis
TGGTCTCCAACTGGACACTGAGCCGTTTACTACCACTCTTTGCATGCAGCAAAGAATTATTATAATTATAATTTAATGTCCTTCTGATCTGATATTGGTTTAAGGAATATAGAAAAATTCATCCTGTGGAATTTTTCTGTATAAGTTTTATGTAAAATTAATCCATTTTCATTACTGTGTCTCTGTGCCTCTCTATAGGACATAACACTGTGCCACAAATGCAATTCAACATAGATCAAGTCAATGCAGCTATTGACTCAGCCAAAGAAGCCTGACTTTGGGTCACCTGTTAGATCCATTTTCTGGATGACACAAAGGACTGAGAATAGTATTAGCAGCAAATTTCACAAGTGGTCATACTTTTCTTTTAAAGGTTTCTGTTCAATTTTGTGCTTAGTCCCCTACTGACATACACAACACAAAGTTTAAGGTGGGTTTCAAAATATGAGACTTAAAACTATTTTAATGCTTAAGCTTAAAAAGAAATGAGAGATGGGAATAGAGAAAAGCCCAGGATTTCTGTGTTCCTTTCCACATATGATGACTCATGTTTCAAGTTGTGAGTGTGTTAGGTGGTCTAACACTGTAAAAAATTGGTCCGTGGTGGACCACCCCAATTACCTGGAGTGAGTGTGGATGACGGGGAGCTGGCAGGGCCACTCCTCCTAGCACAGGCTGGCCCCCTGCATCAGGACGAATGTGTGCAGGAAAAAGGAAGCCAGCAAGACCACTCCTCCTGACGCAGGCTGGCCCCCTGTGTTGGGATGAGTTGGCACTTTCTGGGATATAAAAGACCCTGCGTTCGAGAGAGATCGAGAAGGAGACAGATCCAATTACTCTTTATGGTCGACAGTACCTCACGGGGGCAACCACAAAGTAACACCTACCACCCCGTTTGCTCTCGATGTACCTCGGAGCTAGCGTCTTGGTCATTGAACAAATGTGTAGGTTGGTAAGAATCTGTGCCTAATCTATTCTTTGGTAGCCTATAGTTCTCTCTCTTTCTAGCTTGGGATATCTCTGGATTTTACATCTATTTTAGATCTTCTAATAAACTTTCTAGTAGTTTGGGGTGTACATGTGTGTCTTACGTTCCTTCTCCACCTGGAATCCTTTGATCCCTGGAACTGTATGCAATAATGTTCATAACCATAATGGTAGTGGTTTGTAACCCTGGCTGCATTATTAGAAGTCAATTATTTCTTCAATTTGGAAATAGCAGGATACGTTCACCAGGTCCAAAGAACTACACAGCAGTCCCACAAACTGAATATTATTACTCAGTGCCAATCTTTTATTTCTGCACTGTAAGTCAGCTGACTTTCATTTTAAACTATGTCTATTAACTATAAAAATAATCCATTTCATTAACCTCCCTGAAAACATTACTGTTGGTTTCATTTAAGCAAACAGGCTAATGTGGCTTAAACAAATATTTATGTCTTGGATTGCTAACCAAGACAAGTATGGCTCATAACAAAGAACAGCAGAGAGATGATACCTAATTTGGGCACATATTCATTTCACAAGCTCTGAGACAAGACATGTCTTTCAGAGATAAAAGCACAGTAAAAAGGTGTTGAACATTCAGTTACAATGAGAAAATACAACTTATGAAAAAAGCAACCACCGTGTATGAACAAAGGATCCTTCATTTTCCTCTGGGTTTCTGAGATCTCTTCCTGCAAAGGAAGGCAGCAAAAGGCCATACAGGGTTCACATACCAGAATGAAGTAGTGCCAGTGGTCAATAATTTTATGATTGTTCACTGATTAAGACTGAGAATCTTAGCCAAGCTTGCATCCCTTCTGCAGAATCATGGCCTTGATGAAAATTCCAGTTATGATAAACCAGAAAGATAACAGAGGCAGCCATTCTTGTACTTTCCCTTGTGTATATTCAATTTTCAAGTGTTTAAGCAATGACTGGTATTGACTTGTAGTGGGTTGACTCTGGCTGGATGCCAGGTGCCCACCAAAGCCTGAAAGGCTCATGTGTGACAATAAGGACAGGGAGAAATCACTCACCAATTACCATCACAGGTAAAATGGACTTGACTTGGGGGAATTAGTTTAATTTATAATGAGTCAAATCAAATTAGAATGAGAAATAACCCAAAATCTTAAAAACACCTTCTCTCCATCCCTCTCTTTTTCCTGGGCTCAACTTTACTCCCAGTCTCCTTCTCCTCAGCAGCACAGAGGGACGGGGAATGGGGGTTGTGGTTAGTTCATCACATGCTGTTTCTGTCACTCCTTCCTCCTCAGCGGGAGGACTCCTCACACTCCTCTCCTGCTCCAGTGTGGTGTCCTCCACATGGGAGACAGTTCTCCATGAACTTCTCCAGTATGAGTCCTTTCACAGGCTACAGTTCTTCAGAAATCGCTCCAGTGTGGGTCCCTTTCACAGGGTGCAGCCCTTCAGGAACAGACTGCTCCAGTGTGGGTCCCACATAGGGTCCGAAGTCCTGGAGCAAACCTGCTCCAGTGTGGTCTCGTCTCTATGGGACGACAGGTCCTGGCAGAAGCCTGCTCCAGCACTGGCTCCCATGGAGTCACAGCCTCCTACAGGCATCTCCCTGCTCCGGTGTGGGATCCTTCATGGGCTATAGGCAGATATCTGCTCCTCCATGGATCTCCATGGGCTGCAGGGGGCAGCCTGCCTCACCATGGACTGTACCATGGGCTGCAGGGAAAACTCTGCTCCAGCACTGGGAGCACCTCCTCCTCTCCTTCACTGACCTGGGTGTCTGCAGAGCTGTTTCTCTCACATATGCTTACTCCTCTCTCTGGATGCAATTTTTCCTGCACAGTAACTTTTTCTCCTTCTTGACTATGTGATCCCACAGGTGTTACCACCATAGGTGATGGGCTCAGCCTTGGCCAGCAGCAGGTCTGTCTTGAAGGCAGCTTGGCATTGACTCTATCAGACACAGGGGAAACTTCCAGCAGCTTCTCACAGAAGCCACTCCTGTAGTTCCCCTCTGCCAAAACCTTTCCACACAAACCCAATATGACTATTTGCATATATTTTGCATGGAATGCCTAGTATATAAAACTGATCCCTCAACAAAGTGTTATTCCAATCACTTCCTAACACCACGCTGGTGAGTCCTGCAACAAAGAAGAAGGAATTTAGCAGAGACTAAGTTGGTTGAGAAATACAGAGAAAAGAAAATGATCAGTGAGCTGAATTAAAAAAATTATATATTTACAGAACTCTAGATAATCAAGTTATGACAGATATTATTCCTTGTTTGCCTAATATTGTCAGCTAGGGTCTCATGAAATTGGCAGTTTGGGCTTTCGGGTTTTTTTTCCTTTTCTCTTAGAACTGTGTTTCACAGCAGGAAAAATCAACCTCAAAACCAAGAAAAAGTGGATCCTGCAATCTCAGATTTCTCTTTAAACTAAGGAAAGTGTGTGGCCTTTAATGGCATGATATAAATGATATGGCCAAGGTAGTGCAGTAAGCTGGCAGCAGTGAAAGAAATTCCACCTATATTTCCTAAGCCTCAAACCTAACTGTGGGACCATTCTCACTTTATTTCTATGCACATGATAAACAGCTTTGAGAAGTTCTGTGCACTAGGAAAAGGGCATAGTGCACCTGACTTTGAACTGAATAACTGCTTCAGACAGATATTTTATGTATCTTGAATCAGAGTATATTGCTAAGGGCTTCTCTTATATTTGCATGAAAAGGATATAGTTGATATCATTTGCTGTGTCTGTGTGTAAGCAAGAACTCATTAAAACTAGAAAACATGTGAGGGAATTAGGCACTCCAGTCTCACAGGATTTTAACAGGAACTGAGTGACTAGATTCCTGGGAGATCATTATTGCCTAGTAATGCTCTTGACTGTTACAAATTGTCTTCACACACTTGAAATCTGAATAGTTTAAAATACTGTTTTTCTCTAGAGGCCAAGTGTGCTCTTTTATTTCTTTTTGACCAGATGAAAACTAGACTATGAATCTGCAAGCAAAATCACCAATCACTACTGTGTGCTTTGCTAGCATATGTGTGTGATGAACCCCTAATGAGAGAAAAATCCTTTTTATGCAGTTTACTCTCCCTTCGTTTGGCTTATTGGCCATATCAAGTTAAATGTTAATTGCAGGCTACAGACAGGTTACTTATCCCTTTGTAATCAAATATCTCATTCATTAACTACTTATGCAACAAAATATCTGCCATTAAAGATTTGACTGAACCTTTTGTTTTCATAGCAACAAGAAGATATCATAAATCAGGGTTAAACATGGAGAAAAATACTGGTTTAATTAAAAAAAACAACATTGAATAAGAACACTAAGCCACAATTAAAAAAATACTGAGATATATTCAAGAAGACTTCTAGTTTTATGAAAAGAGTTTAGGGGTTCAATAAATCCACAGAGATTAAAAATACCTTTTTTTTCTCTCACTCATTATTACTTTCTCATTATACATTGACTTACTGTGTGACCTTAGGCAATTAATTTACTCTCTAGCCAAAATTTTCCAACCTGAATATGTAAAATTAAACATCTGAATCTATTTTTAGGTGCTGAAACAAATGGCCTGATTTTCAGAGGTCATTTGTACCCCAAATATTCATTAAGTTGACAGGGGCTATGACTGCTCTTTTCCTCTGAATAACTCATTATTTCTTGCATACATAAGTATAGATTCAGATGTTTAACTTCTGATACCATGTTGACAAATTCTATTCACAGGCTTTTCATGCAATGGGGTATGGTGCGAGGATGCCTAAACTAGCAAGACCCAAGCAAAATAAGTTTAAACAACTCAGTATTGGTCAAAAGTGATGCTGCCATACTCACATGTCTCAGCACAGGACTCCCCAAAGATTTTTCTGGAAAAATAAGTTCAAATGTCACTCTCCTCAGACAGTAGGCACGTCTGAAGAAATTTAATTTCCCTATATATAGGGATACAATCTTGTGCACTTCATTTAGGTGCTTCACTTAAATATTGATGAATATTTGGCCCTAGAAGGGTGCTGATGAGTTAGTCTGTGTACCATAGTGGAAAGAGAGAGAGAGTATGTCTGAAGATAAGCAGAGGACAATCCACTCTTAAGTGTCTATCTTTCCACTGAAAGTGTAGAAATTTATATAGAAAATGTTAGGTACTTCCTTCCACTGAGGATCCAGAGTATTTTAGCCTTCTTCTGAGAAAGAGATCTGGTGAACATCTTATGCTTAATATTTTAGTGGTTTGAGTGCTCACTAAGGAAATGAGAGATTTACATTCCCAGCCCTGATCATCTTACAGGGGGCTGAATCCACCTTTCCTATTACCCTTGAGAGTGACCTAACCACCATGTCATGAATAATCCAAATGAGGCACTTACTGTTCCTTGTTCCTTCTCCTGAGGTTGAGCTGCTGTTTAGCCAGGAATGCAAAATTCATTAGTCTGAAAAAGTAGTGGGGAAACAAATGTCTGATTGTAGTCACGGGGATACATCTGAGAAGGAGATGTCTTCAGCTTTCAGCCACCTCCTGTGGAACCCGAATACACATCACCTCTGGCAGTGAAGGGCAAAAAAAAGGGAGGGAGCCCTGGAAAACAGGGCAGTCCCAAGCTCCCTATTTCTATACCTCTCCACTTGAGGGCACACTTTCTCATGTATTCATTCCTGCATGAGGTCTTGTTATTGACCTTGCAGAGACACCCAGCTTCAGAAGATCACACCCGTTCAGGGAACCTCGTGGTTTCCTGTTTACGAAAGCATCCTTGACACAAGTGTAATCCCTCTAAGGCTGAGAAAGGTATAGCACAACCATCTCAGGGATTTCATCCCTTGTTTGGAAAAATAAGGTGAACAAATTGTCACTTTTGGAAAGTGAGGATTTTTTTGTCCAGGATTCAGGGCTCTGTGAGTTCAGCAAGCTTAAAATTTGTCTGATACACTGGGTGGACAGTCCCTTCGTGGAGAAGAATCCTTGCATGTATTTGCCACATACTAGGTTTACATCAGCCTGGACTGGTTTTTAAGTTATTTGTCAGACTTCTGCTGCAGCACACAATCTTCAAAGATACCACATAGTAAGTAGAATAGGATGGCACACCCTACTGTCAGGCCCTGAATGTCAACATTTTGATTTGATTAAATAACCTGCCTACAAAAAGGTCTAGGTGTCAAAATGCACTCAGTAACAGATGTTTAGAGCCAGATATAAGTCTAGTAACTTCTCTAGTGTTCACAGGTCCAGTCCGAGGCTTGAGTTCATCTCCCATTCTCCTCCCTTGGTAGCTAACTCTCAAGGCAGCAGTTCATGATTAAAGCTGCCTTTTATTCTTGCATTGTTTTTACACCAGCATAGTTTAGTTGACTTGATTACTCGTGAGTGGAGAAAAAGAGAGACACATAACAAATGTAACTTAATTCTAGAAATCATTATTAGAAGTCCACATTTTTGAGATCTTCACTGAAAATAGTATAGTCCATGGTATTCTGTGCTTTATTCACACTTGACACACTTTAAATTTGAAATGAAGAGAACAAATGTACAGTTTTTTGTTGCACCATCTGTTACTTATCACTTGACCCATACACAAAATTTAATGTTTTGGAGGTTCTTTATCTATGTTGTCAAATGCATCGGATAAATTTATGAGTTCAAGAGCTTAGTAGACTTTTGGTATTTCTGTCCATAATCCTGCAAGGAGAGGTTTTACCTGTAATTTATTTGATTAAACATTTGAAGTATTTACCTCTGTACACACCTGCTATATGGGCACAATCAGGTACTTACGTATTTAAACACTCCTAGTGAAGGAACAATCTGTTGGTATGAAATAGAGCCCATTAAAAAAAACCCAGTTGTCCCTAGTATTATGTAGCTTCAGTCAGTTACCACAGAAATTTAATGCACTGAAAATCTATACATAGTTGTAGGGTGTAAATTTCAAGGGCAAATGGGATTTTATAGATTAAGGGAGTAAAGTGATAAGAATTTAAAAGAAATAAATAAAACAGGAAGAGTACAAGAAAAAGTTGTGAGATATCTGTCAGTGGTGAAAATCCTATGGAATTATGCTTTTTTTTTTTCTTTCAAAGTAGGAAAATGCATTATAATATGTCAGTTTCTACATGAAGGACAGGACTCAGCATTCCAGGTATGACTTACCATTGCTGAGGAAAGGGGAAGGATCATCTCCCTTGACCTGCTGGCAATGTTCCCCCTCACACATCCCAGGATGCTGTTTGGCTTCTCTGCCATGAGGGCACACTGCTGGCTCATGTTCAAGTTTTTGTTCACCAGGATCCTCAGGTCTTCTCCAAAGCTGCTTTTCAGCCAGTTGGCTCCCCATGCTTATAGGTGGATGGCGTTATTCCTCACCAGGAGGAGAACTTTTAATATCCCTTTGCTGAGCTTCATGAGTTTTCTCTTTTGCCTAGTTATCCAGCATGTCCACGTCCCTCTGAACAGCAGCACACCCCTCTGGTCTATCAACTACTCTAGGAGTAGTTGATACAGTTTTGTACCATCTGCATATACCAGTTTTGTACCATCTGCATGTACCAGTTTTGTACCATCTGCAAACTTGCTGAGGGTGCACTCTGTCACATCATCCAGGTCATTAATGAAGAACAGCATTGGTTCACTTGTGATCTGCCTCTGGGCCTGTTTGTTTAACCAATTTCCAATCCAACTTGCTGCCAACTTAATCTAATCTATAATTCATCATTTTATTTATGAGATAGTTGTGGGAGACAGTGTTAAACACCTTATTAAAGTCGAGATATGCAACATTTACTACTATCGTTATTCACCTCATTATAAAAGGTTATCAGCCTGGTCAAGCATGACTTTCCCTTTATAAATCCATGCTGACAACTCCTGATCACCTTCTTGTCCTTCACGTGTTTGGGAACTATTTTCCAGGATTAGTTGCTCCATTAACTAAACAGGGATAGATATTAGGCTGACCGGCCTGTAACTCCTCAAGTCTTCCTTCATGCTCTTCCTGAAGATAGGAATGACACTTGCTCTCTTCAAGTTTTCAGCAACCTCTCTGGAACACAAACACCATTAAGAAATAAAACAGTGGCCTCACAATGGCACCAGCTATCTCCTTCAACACTCATAGTTACATCCCATCAGGACCCATGTATTTACATATGCCTAGCTGGTTTAAATTTCATAACCTGTTCATCCTTCATCAAGAGTGAGTCTTTCTCACTCTAGATTCTTCCCTTCTCATGAATAGATAATGTTCTTATGCATATACCATAACTTTATTGTGTATTCATTACCTACATACTAGCAAAACTCCTTTTGAATTTAATGCAGGGTCACTGGATTAATATTTTACTTCAGTTGTATTAGAGGCCTCCTGCAAAAGTTTGCCAAGTGCCATTTTTGATGTCCTCATGGGGGAAGTCACATGAGGAAATATCAAGACACACGTTTTGGAGAAGTAAAAATTATGAGAGAGAAAATGAAGACAGGGACAGAAACTCAACACAGATGGCACATGAAAGGGTAAGTAAATAGATGCACTTATTTCAGTAAATCCCAGGAGAAAGACCATTCAGATTTAGGTCTGACGCTTGAAAACAGCAGAAGAGAAAACAGCCAAGTTTTTCTGTCAATTACTAAAAAGACAAAAGAAAAAGTAAATGGCTGTTCTTAAGTATGCACTGTGAGAAAATCTACCTATAAAGCTTTCCTGAGTTTACCATGAAGCAAGAGAGGGCTTGGAGTGCCAGGTGATAGGTGATAAACTAAAATTAGTGATGGACTATGAAAAGGCTCAACAGCCAAATATGAGCAACATAAGTGTTAAGAGATCCATAACCTTCTGAAAAGTTACTAATGAGGTACTTATTTCATTGAAAAGGATAATTTCTGTCAATTGGCATACTCTATATAAACAGACTGTCCATAATTTTGTTAGATTCTTATTATTTATTCCCTCTTTCATCAGATTAGTGCAATGCTAATCAGGGTGAAACACAATATCTCTCTAATCAATATACATAATATAGGAAAAGTAGCTATAAGGTAATACCTCTTGCAAAAGAATAATTTGAATTTGCATTTCTTAGGAAATATCTGGTCAATTTTATTTTTTATCAAAATATTTCCACAGCTTTTTAGCAAATTCCTTTGATTGATTAAAGAATTCTAGTTTATTGATGAAAACCAGAGCTTAAGGTAGAATAATAAAGGAAAAAGCTAATTTTTACAAACAAACAAACAAAAAAAAAACCTGTTAGAAATCGTTTTTAAATCCATCTGTGCCTGAATGACCCAACAGGATCTAGCCCTCTTTTGCCATCCTAAAAGGTATAATTCAATAAAAGAGCAGAATGAAAAAGTCATATACTAAACAATGAGGGCAAATTGATTATCAAGTTAAGTTAAAATTCGTTAAAATTATCTTACATTAGAAATATTCAATTTATGCTGCATAGGGAGTGATTTGAAAAGGAAAATTGAAAATCTCTTTTTTATCAGAGATCAGCTGCCAAGAAACACAGCAATAAATAATTCCTAAAGAGTAAATTCCCTCTAAATAGTTGAGTTTTCACATTTCAGATGATTGCTAAACAGAAACTGTAAGGCTGACTCTGTATTTTATTTTCCTTAATGTAAAATGTGTAAGCACCACAAGAATTCCTCAGCAGGCGAGTGTCTGCCTTGCTTGATAACAGAGTAGAAATTCTCATTGCCGCACCATTCTTGCATGCTATTCAAATATTGACCCAAGGTGTGATACCTTGCCCCCTCAGACTGTTGCCTCTATTTGGAAAGTTTGGTGAGACTTTCGTTGGGCTGGAAAATACAGGTCTGACCCTTTTTCAGTTGCTGAAGAAGACCTAGAAATCAGGTCTTCAAAATTCCAAAATGAGCAGTCTGATCATTGTCCTGGAAAACAAATGGCACCTCATCTTCCTCTGAAAAAGAAGAGAGTTAGTCAATGTACTGAAGTACTCAATGTCAACACTCAGTGACAGGAGCAAATGGTGCAAGTAGAAATATACATTTTCATTTCACCATTAGTTATTTTTGCACATTTTCACATCTCAGAACCACCATAGTTTGGGTGAAATATTTGGTCAGCATACTATAGAAATTAAGGATGACACTAAGCCATCTTACTGAGGTGCCTAATTTCAAAGCATCTGTCTGAAATTTTAGGGGCTTGACATAAGGGAACAAGAGTCATTCCACCTATCTTCAGGTTTCATAGTCCACGAGGAGAGACAAGTGCTTCCAGAGGAAATTATTTCCCCCTTTTTGTCTTAGACAGCAATTTTAGGATGGGATGCGTCACCCTGTGGAAGAAGTTGTATTATTCCTGAATGGGATTTAGGCAATTTAAAGTAGACATAGAACATTTTTAAACCAGACATTCTGTTACTTTTGGAGTAATTTTGAAATATCTCCAGAAAGCAATCCATGCTATTCAGGAAGACGCTGATATCTACCTGTTCCACTGAGAATTTAGGAACTTAAATGGAGGTTCCTAAACACAGGAAATAAATAGCGTTTTTTTCAGCTCTGGATTTAGTCTGTCCATTTCTAACAGAGTGTGGTACATATACTTCCTATATTTGAGTGGGTAAAATAACCAACTAAGAAGCCAAAAAGTCTGCATTTTAGGTTCTACTCAGCTTGAGGATATGAACCTTAGCTTCAAAGTAGTGGAAAGTTTCCCAAAACCTAAATGTCTGTGAGATAACCTACCCTTCTTCAAAGTATTCTGCTGGAGACTTTATACTTGAGACTGACATTAAAGCCTCAGTTTTGCCACCACCCAAGGGAATGTTCCACTTCTTATATTGGTGTCAGATTTCCTTTTGCTTCTTGGTAGTGTCTCCTACACTTCCTTTTTTTACCCAAGACACTTTTAACAACACTTACTGTTAGAAATGTGGTAATATTTTTGATAGGAGGGAGATGTTGATTCCTGAAGCTCAAACAGTATTTAGGATATTTACTGTGAGGGTGGTAAGACAGTGGGCCAGGTTGTCCAGAGAAATCGTGGCTGCCTCATCTCTGGCAGTGTTCAAGTCCAGGTTGGACAGGGCTTTGAGCAATCTGCTCCAGTGGAACGTGTTCCTGCACATGGCAGGGGGACTGGAACTAGATGGTCCTTACAGTTCCTTCCAACCCAAACCATGCTGTGATTCTGTGATTCTGTAATACTGAGCTCCCAGCTTCCTGAATGAGTCCTCAAAGTCTTGGATTATTGTACATAAGTTTTGCACTATTGCTGTTCTTGATCATGCCTATCTTATCCAAATTATGTTGATTTCAGATGCCAATCCGTCTAAACGTAGAACTCATGAGAACATCAAGAAAGACATAGGTACCTATCTTCTCGAAACAGACACATCTAAGCATAAGTGGGTAAGTTTCATGTAACTTGGAGGCTGGATAGGGAATCACCAAATTAATTGGATGCTTTTTGTGCTGAAAATGTTAGTAAGCAGAATGTGGGCAGGCTGTATACTGGCTGCTATTTAGAAGAGTTTTAGGTAGCCAAATCCCAGCCTTAGCAGAATTTAGACAGTCTCTCTCTGTATTTTTTACAATGATTATAAGTCATATTAAAAATATTGCTTTACCACAAGGATTGACTTCTTCATCACAGACCTGACTGTTATCCTTCATGATTGATTTGCTTATGGCAGGTCTTTACCATGGATAGTTGCAGTCTTGCTCACCAGGTTCCTCAAGGCAGATGCTTAAATCACATTTTATCAGGTGCTGAAATGAATTGTGTTTTATAATGTACTTAGTCAAAGCACTGAGTCAATACCTTGTTCTAAAATCATGCTAGTTTAGTCTAAACTATATCATGAGATGTAGATATGCAGTTCTCACTTGACTTTCTGAAACAAAGCAGGAATTTCATTTCCTGAACTGTTAATGAGGTAAGAGCATCCATTTTTGTTACACACAGGAACAAAACAATATATAGAAAGGTGTCCTGTCAGACAGGAAAAGCAGTAGGTAGATTTAAAGAAAAAATAATTTATTTACAGAAAAATATTGAAAAATTAAAATCTTCCTCCTTTATCTGCTGATCGTCTGTCAATGTCTTCAGGAATTTGATATAATACAATACTAAATGTCATGATTAACTTAGTTATAGCTGCGAAAAATCAAGTTTTCTTTATCAATCCAAGTGCAATAAAATAATAATAATATTCTAACAGTAATTTGTCTCCAGCAATTCGTTAGTGATATATTCTTTTCAAAAGTCTGATTATCTAATCAGTGTTGTTATGATAAATCTTAATGGTTCAAACTACTGTGACAGCAACATCTTCTTGTAATCTCATTCCATTACATTTCTTACATTAGACAAATCAGGCAAAGATTAAGAATTAATCACGGTATAGAGTCCTCCAAATAAAGGCACTGACTAGGGTGTCACATATGACAAGAAATGAAAGCCCTTGATTAAAATAAGGTAAACCTGGCGGAATAAGAGCAAATACCATTCTATCTGTGCACAGCTTCAAGAAACCATGATTTTAGTAATAGATATGAAAACCTATGCAAAGGCATATATCTTTCTTCTACAAAGCAAGAAGAAATTACAAGACTTTTCTCCTTCTTAAAGGAGATTGCTTTCTGACTGAAGTTTATTTCTTTCCTGATTAAATGGAAAATAAAATATCCACCAACACTTCTCTTATTCTTTCCTGTGCCTGGAAGAAGAAATGAACTTACAAACTAAGGAAACAAAAGAAGAAAAAAATGCAGATAATGAAATAGATATTTTAGAAGAATTCCTTCTTTCCTTCTTTTTAAAGTTTGAGCTTTCAAGATTTCTAGATTCTGAACTGAAAAATTCAGGGTGACTTAATTTATACCTGCTAACAATAACACAGAACATATTTTCACCTAAAGACACATGGAGAATACAAAGAAAGAACTCCTTAAAATTATGATCTACTGAACTCAAATCAGAAATAATAAGCTTGACATGAGAAGAATTATAACAAATAATACTGTATTATAATACATCCTCTGCAGAAGGATAGTGATTAAAACAAACATTAAGCTTTTTTTAAAGGTTATAAATTGGATTCTTGTACCTTAGTTCAGGTTAATGGATCACACTTGTTGCCATTTAAGGCAACAGTAAGTGGGTTGAAAGAGCACAGTTCTCTACAGATTTACACCAGGAAAATGGTATGATCCATGCAGATAGAAAGATATAACATAGAAATATGTAATATATATAATATATATTAAATACATATCTGAAACATCTTTCCAAATCTTACAGGTCGAGTAGCTCCTCAAAGTGTGCACAAAGTGTGCATGTGAATATCCTACCATTATTATTTTCCTTAAGATACTCATTTGGGTCTAAATTTCACTTTTGAAAGTTTTCTATATCCTGGTGTTGAAGATCTTAAAGTTTTCTGGTGTCCATTGATTCTTGTCACTTTCAAGAGTGTACATTCAAATAGCATGTCTTGAAAATGAATAACGTGGCACACTTGTGTCACACTCTTTCAGACATTAAAGATGTTTCTTCATCTTGCTGTTGAGCTTAGGTCTCTGTGTGTTGTTTCTAACCCACCCAATTACCTTGAAGAAACATGCACTACTATCCCACATATTATTATTGGCTCTCATGTGTAATACATTAGCATACCAATTTTTAATTTTGAAAAAGCTATTCAAAGATTTCACTTGTGAGCATCAGGGCACTGTAGAAACACCTACAATGGGGAAATTGAAATGACAGTCTTACAAAGGTAATCAACTTTCCTTTTGTAGCTTTTTCATATTATTTTACTCAGTAAGGTTTTAGTATGTTTATCCATTTTTGTAGACTGGCTCATCCAAATGTTTTTGTAACTTCATGAACGTGTCAAAGGTCCTCTGTGGGAATTCTGTGGGAAATATATAATATGACCTGCCCATAAGGAATAAGGAAAACATCACAGCATGACAGAGTGTGGAAGTTAAAGTGAAATATTTTCAGATCTGTCTGTGAAGCTTTAAAAGCACTGCAATGTGAATTCAGTGTTAGAGTCATTGCACTTTTACATTGATATTCTAGTTAAAAAATTTAATTTCAATATTTATACGTATTCAACAGTTTTAAAATATATTATGGTATAAAAAGTTAAAAGAAAACATGCAAGGCTGTTTCTATATACACAATTTCACTACAAAGAAAATTAACTTCTAACAAATAGAAATGAAAATTTACAGTCAGACAACCATGTGGAATCTTCAATGACATTATGTGATGAGCTGACAAAACTGTCACCAATCATTGGCCTTAACTGAAAGAAATAGAGATGTGAAGATCCTGAGAGATTCATTACTTGCTTCAGTTCTTCTTGTACCAACAGAATGAATCAGTTTTGACATGTTATAGGATCTGAACTGCCAAATATTAACAACAATATAAACCACTTAAAGTTAGGTTCTGCTTTCTGAGGTTAGTACAAGCGTTGCTTTGTGTATCAGAAGCATGGCATGGGATAGTAAGTGCTTAATAACAAACCAAATCAAAACTAAAAACCACACCTCTATTTAATTCCAACTAATGACGTGGTTGAGTACGTTTCTGGTAGTCCACCAGATCACTAGAAATAATTTAAAAGTAAGTTAAAATCAGGAAGGCTGGTTGACTGCTTTGCCAGAATTCTAACTGCATTTGATGGGAAAAGTAGGTCCTTAACTTCCATCATATCTAAGCTTGGAAGAAAAGCAATTTATACAACTGAAAATGTACTGTAAATACATTATTTTTCCTCCTAGGTAAATTGTAGTATGGTAATTTCTGTGGCAATCACAGCTATAGAAGTAATATCTCAAAAGCCTCATGTGAATGACAGCTTTTCAGATAAACATTAACTCCTGCCCAGTAAACTTCACAGATCCCAGTCTTTGTCCTGGAATACATGCCAAAACAGCTAATGGTACAGTTTTTCATAAAGGGGGGAATTTTTTTAAGGAATGAAAGAGAGTTTCTTGGGACTGCAGTAGCTACATGACAATGTAAACTGTACAGCTTTCCCATGAAGTGCCACAGAGACACTGCACATTGTACACCTGGTAGTACCAGCTGCTACTGTGCACTGGAAATTTCATGATCTCCTGTTTCTCTAAAGTAAACAGTCTCCTCAGGTTTTCCATTTCCTTTCAGTGAGTTTCACATAATATCCTTTATTTCATTTACTGTTAAAAGCTATACAAAAGAGCTTTTACTCCACTGTTCTAGTTTAACTGAAATTCATGGGTATTTCTGCATTTGAAGTGAGCAAGTACACCATTCTTCACTCAGACCTTAACTTACATATGCCTCTGGTTTTGTCATGAGGCAAAAATTAGATGTGGAATGACTTACTAGTACTAGCACGCCTCCTGCTTTTAAAACGGTATCATGTTCATTATTCTGTACACAAAATGTTTATATTTCCTCACTAGCATGCACTTCTCAAAAGATTCTTTTGTCCTCTATTTCAGTTCTCATTTGTGCAGTCTTCAATGAAAGCAGGAAAAAATACAAAAGGCAAATTCATTTCTTTAAATCCATTCTATCAGAAGACCATGAATTACTGACATATTACACACTCAATATTGTGAAAATAATTCCAGTCACATGCTGTATGTCTCCTCAGCTATTCCTTATAGAAAAATGAACTAATAGAAGCACGTTTCTTAATTATACATGAAAATGGAACAAAAAGAAGAATTTACCAACGTAATGTCCATTCAGAAAAACTACAGTATCCTTTTTGAAAGACACTGAGTTCACCCGTAACCTGTAACACACAACTCATCCACCATAACCCAGTAAGCCTGAATTTGGCAGGTAAATTTTTTTGATAACATTTCAAGAAAAGTCTATAGATAGGATTTATCTCACCTAATTTCAGATATGTACAGTATACATGCCTACATCTGAGATAATCTCCCCAGGATCCCTTTATTGGCAATGGACTCAGCATAAAAAGACACCCTGGGGTACTATTCATCTGGTCTATATTAGAAGTCTACTATACACTCAGATGAATCATGCCCAAGAAATGCTGAATTTCAGTTTGTTGATTAAAGAGTTAGCAAAGGGTCCCTGGCACAATAGTAGGTCTTGTTAATCCTATCTTGTATATACACACAGGAGAAACCCGTCCTGGGCAAGATCTATAAAAAGAATGAAGAATTTGGGATGCATCTATTTTGAGTGATTGGTGGAAAGACCTGGATCAGGTCTGAGTGTCAACAAGGTGTAGTGCTCATTGTCTGATGATCTTGCTTTTTGAAATTAGACATCCAAAGCTTAAGAGGAGAAGATCCTGAGCAAGCTGTTTGACCATGCTTTGAGCAGGGGTGTGAAGCAAATTAATTTCAGGGACCACTTCCAAGCAAAACTATTCCATGACTCTGTGGAACATTCCAGAGCTGGATCCACCAAACTGAATATTCAAAAATGATGTGTCTCTTCCAGAAACCTTTCTCTCCAACTGGTGCTTTTTGTATAAGTGGTGTACTGTGTCTTGATCTCTTTAGAAGTGGGCTTTGAATAAAATTTAAAAAAATGTCACCTAATATTACCATGCAAATACAGAAGTCATGCTAAATATATAGGTTTCACATTAAGATGACTGTCTTACCTACACAACATTGTGAAACAACAGGTAGTCTTTGCTAGCAGTATCTGATTCTGTATTTTAATTTAAATGCACTTCACTTTTTTCTTTTAAGAAAAGGAAGTTTCAGCAGGCAGAAACTGTTTTAAAAAAAATAATAATTACTCTTTACATTCCTTATGGGAAACCTTTTAATAACTCAGCTACACTCAATATCTTTATGAAATATGGACCTTTCACACTCAGGATAAAAACCATAATACTTACTCCTTACTAGTGAAGTATATTAATAGTAGATTCAGCTTGACATGGTGGTCATTAAGACCCTCAGGAGCTGTGCTATAAATGTCAGAAACTGTTGTCAGAGAGTTAAAGGCTTGTTTCATACTGGCTGTGGTAACCATATCTTGTTTTCTGTCATGCTATATAGGTTCAAGCATATATTCACTTGTTCTTATATAGTGGGGAACTGAAATATGCCTATTAATATATGCATTAAGAGTATTAAAACTGGATGCATGAAATGTAACTTTATTAGCCTTGGCATCAGTGCCTCATCACCCTCAAATAATATTTATGTACTTGCCCTGTTTATTTTATGATCTAAAAAACCCCCATAGAAAACAGAAGAAAAAAAAATAGAAAGAAAATAATAAAGTATCAACAACAACAACAAAAAAAAAAGTCCCTAAGGGATCATTTGCACTAGTGATAGTGTTCTCAGATGATTTCAGAAAGACATGTTCTTTGCTATTATATTTGCAATTCCACTGTGCTGCTACAAGGAAATGTAGTATATCACCACTTTTTCTAAACTCTAGAATTGTAGCTAACTGTGGGTCAGTGTGCTCACACAGCCAATTCATTATAAAATCAGGCTAAAATTTATATTATGCAAATAAGTTTACTAGCCCATGTTAAATTACAGCTATTCTATGCTGCACAATAAACCACTCTGTAGTGACTTCCTATGGACTTTTTATTTATTTTCAGTTCTTATGGTAGGCCAAAACCAAGCAGAAGCAATTCAGCATATAGACATTTCAATCAGATCAAACCACTCATTTTCAAGGATCAAAAACTTCTCAATATGAAGATCCGCTTTATTCTAGAGAGCCAAAAAGAAGTCATATTACCTAAAATCCTGGGATTACCTGCATTTAAATTTCTCATCACAGTTCTTTAAAATGTCTTGTTAGCAAATTGTGCAATTATATTGAACATCCAAGTATCCTATATTGGAATGCATGTAGATTGACTTTTGCTTTAAAGTGAAAATAGAAGCAAGTGAGTCCATTGCAGTGAAACATATTAAAACTAATGAGGCATTATGCCCATTATTTTAAATTAAACCTAATTCTGGTCTGAAACAAACATCAATCAACACAGGGAGCAGTCATAAGGTTTTTTTAAGTTTAGAAATTTGTCTCTCAATCAGATATTTTGTTTGTTTGTCAAACAATCTTTAAATTATCATACACCAATTTTACAATATGCCAAAACTCCCACTGAAGTTACAAATATTTCTAGTTGTGAATGAAAGAATAAAACAGAAGTCGGACAAAAACTACTGTTTTTGTAATTCCCTGAAAATGAAAGCAAGAATACTGTTGGGGTCTAGAGCTCCTGCCGACCTCAGCAGATTCTGAAAAAATTTGCATAAGTGACAGAGTGAACTTTCTCTCTTCCATCTTTTTTCTTACTTTTAGATTTTAGAACTGTAGGCAATGCCATATATTGTCTTTTTCTGCTTTTTCATTCCCATTTCTTTGAGAAAATGCATTATAATGCTGTTAACCCTATCATTCCCAGAGTCTGAAGGAAAAATACTTTCTGTGTGTTCGCTGTGGAATATCTTATCTTAATGCTGGGCTTGAACCACTGGAGAAAAAGATTGTTTACAGACTATACTCTCATATTTGAGGACATTATGGTTGCTATGGGACTTTTTTTTCCTACAGAGCTGTAAAAATCTATTGAACTACATTCTCTACTTCAGAATGCTCATGTATAGAGGAAGGAAAATCAATACACATCATTAAAATAAAAAGTAAGTGAAGACCAAATTCAGTCAGTGTGCTTAACTTCTGGAAAGAATTAAGACTCAGTAGAAGGGTAAAAATACTGTTGGATTTTTTTTTTATTTTTATTTTTTTTATAGTACAGGGTTCTGGTAATCTTGGTCCTTAGACATAAATTGGTAAAATTACAACTGTAGAATGAAAGCAAGCAATCCTTTCACAGTATTCATTATGTTTAAATGTTTAAAGGTGTTACCTGATTCTGCTATGAAGCCACTGATTTCAGGCAAAAATAAATCAGTATTTGAAAAGCAAATGCAATAGATGGCAATAAGAGACAGGTATCACATTTTTGGTGAAATACATGTCCAAGTGAAGTTCTGCTTAGGATTGACTAGTGAAATAAAAATCCTGGTGAAAGTATAGAATTTATCACCTTGAAAGTCAATTAGGAACTTTCTTATCTAATTCTGCCATCTAAACATTAGGCAAAGTCTAATTTAGTCATCTGGGTTACACGAACAATGAGTGGAAAGGGACAGACACTCTGGTGATGGCATTTTATTTGATGCAAGTTTGGTTGTTGAAGACATACTACCTGAAGATGTTTCTCTCCTTGTCCATTGACTTTCATGAGACAAATAGCTGAGACATCCAGCTTCTAGATAAAGTTGTGTGACGAGACTAACACTCAGCGAAAACAAAGAAAATTTGACTTTCTCACTAAAAACAGGAAACTACTTGTAAATTTTAAGTAAACATTCATCAAAATTAGTCCATTCTATTTCAATTTTGATCAACTGACAGCTACAAGCTTAACGAAATCTCTTTGCATGTCAAAACTAAAAAATTCCCTTATTATCATGCAAACACAACTGAACATTTTTTTCTTTTTTTTTTTTTTAACTATTACAGACAGCTTTTGATTTCTCTTTCTTTGTCATGGTTTAAGCCTAGACAGTAACTCAGAACCATGCAGCCACTTGCTCACTCCCCCGCTTCTTCCCCTCCACCCTGCTCTGGGCAGGATGGAGAGGAGAATCGAAAGAATGTAAACCCCACACGATGAGATATGAACAGTCCAATAACTAAAGTATAATACAAACCTAATACTACCACCACTAATAATAATAATGATACGGGAAATAACAAGGCAAGACAATACAAAACTAAAAAAGGAAGGGAAAAGAAAAAAAACAATAATCACAAGTGATGAACAATACAAGTGCTCACCACCCACCGATACCCAACCTGACCTGAAGAGCAATCTGCCCTTACGGGTAATTCCTCCCAGTTTATATACTGGACATGATGTGCTGTGGTATGGAATACCCTTTTGGCTAGTCTGGGTCAAGTGTCCTGTCTCTGCTTCATCCCAGCTTCTTGTGCCCCTCCTCACTGGCAGCACATGAGACTGAAAAGTCCTTGATTGGGGTAACCATTACTTAGCAACAACTAAAACATTGGTGTGTTATCAGTGTTGTTCTCAGGCTAAAGCTGAAACACAGCACTGCACCAGCTACTAAGAAGGAGAAAAATAACTGTTACAGCCGAACCCAGGACATTCTTATTTTCCCAATTCCCGCCCCTGCCCTCGCCAAAAAAAAATCTCTTGGACAATTGACACTCCTCATTTCTGGCTTACTGTTCAGGCAGCTGCAGCCCAGAGTCTATTGGTGCTCCAGAGAGTCTGTAGGATGGTGAAGGGCAGTGGCATGAGGCCTATGGGACCTGAGGGAAATCAATGTGCCAGTAGGGAAAAATGCCAGTGCAAAGGGAGTGTGGAGGTGGCCCCCACCCTGCTGGGGTGCTGGTCCATGTAGGTATGGTTATGAGAAGTGCCACTCACACCCCAAGATTGCTGCTGCTTGATCCACTACACATTTTTAGTATCTTCTGATGGTAAGTGGACTGTGTGTAATGCAGACCTGGAAACTAAAATCAGCATCCTTTCGGCACTGTTTTTGTCAGATTACATAGTTCAGAGCCTCCCTGACAGTCAGTCATCCTTATCCATCCAGTGGTTAAGGGGCCAGCAGCTGTCACACACTAATCACATAACCTCTCAGCTACAGCTGAAAGTATTTCTTTTCCTGTCACCTAGTCCCCACTGCAAACAAATATTTTCTTTGCCCCTTTCCTCTTCTGTTGAAGGGCACTGTACAGCTCCAACCCACTGCCTCTACACACAGCCTGGCAGGGGACAGGGGACGCTCTGTTGTGTCTGGAGTTAGTAAATGACACAAAGAGCAGATGTCTTAGACTAACAAACACACATCACACACTACAGCTCCACCAGCAGTTAAAAAAGACTTTTATTTTTCCATGAAATAGGAGGTCTGGCCTCTGCAGCTGCTATATAAAACACAGTAAAAAATACTGAAATCCAAACGCAGAGGATGAAAAGTAGATTTGGTCTCTTACAATTTCTGCTGTTCTGTATACTTTAGTGGCCTGCATTTAGATTTGAAATGAAATATAACAGAAATGAAAACAAACAAAACCAGAAGGAAGCACACTTCCTCCTCCTCCATCTGTACTCAGGAATATTGCTCTGGCTAAACACAATGCAAAACAGAGTGTGTGTGTGTGTGTGTGTGTGTGTGTGTGTGTGTGTACACACTCACATTTATATCAGTAAGACGAGCTTTTCTATGCCTTTTCTGAATCCTGCCTGTGACAATCATATTGTAGATAATGGTACCATAGTGGGCTTCTGGCTGTATGGCTTTTGCTGTGGGCTGGTTATGAATATCTCAGATGCCAAGGGCTTTAAAGATGTATTCTTAGTAGCTCTATGCACTTTATCAACATGAGCTTCCAACAAAAGTTATCCTCATTAAAAGAAGGTAAGCATCTAATCTTTTGCTTTTCCTCAATTTCTTACTGTTTCCAGTGTTACAGAAAGGCTCTCTGAAGTCTACTGTTTTTCAGACATTGGTATTTTATATGTGCCTTGCTCACAAGGAAACTGCTTTTAACTCCCCATTTGTAACTTCACTAGAAGAAGCTATCTGACAGTTGAGCTGGCATGTTTAACTTTAAAATACCTGAAAATCTTACAGACTTGAATTAAAGGTGCAGGAGATCCATATTGAGGGTTTATCTGTACTATTAACAGATTAGCATGTTTAAGGAATGTAGTCCTAGTGGACTGTGAAGGCATAAGTGGAGCAAGTTACATTTCCTTGGAAAGCGCATTATGATCTCCACTTTCTTCCTGCAGTGCAACAGAAAGGTTTTTCCACAGAAATAATAACCCCATCTTTTTATGACAAATTAAGCATAGAAGTAAAAAATGTGAGTCCATCTGGTGAAGCAGTACAATTAGCTCGGAGGCCACAGTTTCAAGAGAGTGATGGGCCAGGTGTCCAGTGCCTTTCCAGAAGGATGTGCTGCAGCTTTACATGAGGAATGCAGCTTTGGAGGCAAATGGTGACTGGATTAACATGAAAATCAAAGAAGACAAAGCATGTGAGGATCAGGCAAGACAAACATGTCTATTGCTGCAATTGTGTATCCCTTTTCATCCACATACCCTTTAACGTGAGAAGCCCGTGGAAGGGAAGAACATGATTAACCCATGTGGTTTTCCAGTGGGAAGAAAACAAACAAGCAAAGAATCCCCAAGGATTTTCCTGTCTATATAGAAAAGGAAGTGACATGAGACACATTTAGCTTTCTTGGCTTTTACAAATGTCATCTGGGAATATGTTCATATTCAAGTCCAGGCAAATGTTGAATGACATCAAGTTCTGTTAATCAAAAGGGGATCAGCACCCATATGCGTCACAAAACTATGTCAACTATGTTGAAAACAGGCAATATTCACACAAAAGTAGCTCCAGTATCAAACCCACATACATTATTTTCACCACTGGAGGGCTCCCATATTTTTCCATCAATTCCATAGGAACATTCTAAGCTTTGAAAAAAAAAAACCCAAATAATCAAAACCAAACAAAAATACCCAAACCAGAATATATGTCTTAAGCAAAGGGTATTTCCTTCTTCTAAATGGAGGTATAAGCCTACAACAAGGATTTTTTTTTACACCTTCAGTACACCTTTCTTTAAAAAATACTATTTTATTAACAGCAACAATACCTTCTGATAACATATATCATAAGATAATTGCAGGTGGTTTACAAAGAAAAGTGGGATTATTTACCATGGTTATATAGGGAGAAAGAGGGAAATTAAGTGATTTTGTTAAAACTGCCCACCAGGCTAGCAGATCTCAGCCCAGGCCTCCTTGTTTTTTTCCCTTTATGTCAGAATCATCAGAATGCCACAAAACAATGAAGTTCAATGCCTATTAGTCCATCCTACCTGCACAGCCCTCATTACTCTAGAGGCCAGATACTTTAACAGCTCCATTGTATTTATCCTCAAGATACACTGAATCACAAGGAGTTTTTTCCAGTGCTAAGGTATTTCAGGTCTTCCAAGCTTTTCTTATCACAGGACTATCTTTCCTTTTTCTAAGTGTGATGCTTTAAATGAATTGTACCTGGCCTATTGCTAGCAGTTATTATTCCTCCTTATTACAATTTAAGCAATGTAGGTAAGGTTATCACATAACACAAAACATTTAAATAAAAAATGGTTGGAATTTTATTAGCTGAATGTGATTGTGAGATAAGCCTTCACTATTGATGATTCAGCTGGCTATCTGTTTAAATACCATGGCATTTGTCATTGTTATCAAAACTGTCAATGAATCTTAAGTTTTATTACTTTCATGTAAATATACCTTTCAGACGCTTGAAATCAGACTGCCAGAAATCAGAACCAGCAAGCTGTTTAGTTTGTCCAATACATGTCTTTAAGTACTGCATGTATCTGGCTGGATGAGTACCTTTTAGATCTCTGCCTTTTCTGATGTTTTTGCTTCTCCTGGCATTTAAATCTAAACTAAAGAAACATCCATCTACTTGCTGACACTCACAAGTATTTTAAGTGCTTGGATACCCAGAGAACAGTTTTAATACATGACAGACCAGGAGATTCTGTAACGAGGTCTGCCAACATTGCTGTACTGAGAATGTGCCAAGAAGACATAAGCAGTCGCTAAAAATATAGCTCCTAACACCTTTGAAAATTATTTAGCCTTTTTGAAGCAGATGAGAGTATTAGTGGAATGGTGGGAGATAGATCTCTCCTAAATAAATTCTGGAAATGAAAGAATCCTTCTCTAAGAGCAAGGAATGTACCATAAGACTGCAACCTGGAAATCCAAGTTAAAACCAAGGAGGCTGCTCAATGGGGTACCAACACAACATGCAAGTTCATTTCTGGACATAAGAATTTAAATTCACTATATGTAACAAGCATAGCTGAGTGGCAGAAGTTTGCTGGTATCTTCTTTATTATAAGAAAACATGAGAGAACACAGTCACACAACACAGGTTTCTTTATTCAAAGAATGAGCAAATCGTGAAAAGCAAAGCTATTTTAGAGAAATACCAGCATACTAACAAAAACAGCTTTTGCAATCCAGTGTTTCTGAAGGGTAGTCTTTAATTTGGAATGAAATTTTAACATAATCTACTTCTCTGAAATTACTAAAAAAGGACTTGCATTGAAATACTATTCAGCAGACCAAGCTAGGGCAAAATGTGTCTTCCTTTTTCCTGAATAAGGTGTTCTTATGACACTGCTTGTATTTTACCCTAGTTTTCTGGCTGCCCAGAACATGTCAAATTCTTAATAATTAGCATCTGGTTGGAAGTCAGCTACTTTAGTGACTGCACCTCCTGCTTTTCTTTGACAAGAGGAATTCTGATATCACAGGAAGGAACCTGTAAGAAATGTATTGCGGAATGTTCTCAACATCGGGTCCCTGTCATCTGAACTGAACCCTACCAAAAATTCCTCTGAATTTCACACTGTAGTCATAGTCCTCCTCAAGCACACTTAGAACTCATTTCTGTGACCAAGATTTTCATGACAGACAGTTTTGGTATTTTTCTGTTACCACCAGCCTCCTTGTCAGTATTCCTTATAGCATGAGGGGTGGACATGATGGTGTAAAAGTCTCTTCAGCTTCAGAACACTTACTGCCCCCATAACAAATGTCAGGCACACTATTAAAAGGCTTGTATGAAGTTAATAGTGAAGCACACTACATTGCCCACAATTAGATAAAGATACATTGCCCACTGTATCTTCATATAATTAAAATACATTCAGTGCAAAGATATAATCGGCATGAAAAACATTATGGCTCAATGGATTTTTGAGTCATTTGTGTTAAGAGATTATTTTATCTACAGATTGCTTAATGTTATACTTTTGATGAGTCATCATCTTAGATATTTCCAAATTCTATTTAAGCAGGACTGCTTGATACTTTCTATTTCTCTTCACTAAGAACTTGACATTTCATATGAACTTGCTGGTATCACATTTTGTCTATCTTACTGCATCTTCATCAGAGGTCTAAGAGGACAATTTTTCTGCTTGTCAGCTGCTCTTGTAGGCACAGGAAAATATGATGCATCTGAAGCTAAGTGTTGGCAAACATTTATGAAAAGAATGCACAACAAATTTGGGTTATGTATATTTCCTCATTTCTCTTCTTTAACTCCAGAATTCACTGTGGTAAAACTCAGGGGAAAGGAGAGATGCACAGTCTGAATATGTTTTGTTTCTAGGCACTGCTTGCAGAAAGCATATATTATAGAATCATAGAATCATAGAAGAGTTA
>NW_009933435.1:0-3239 GCF_000696875.1 Nestor notabilis
GGTAGCTGGGATGGTCCTGAGTGAACCGAAGCGGGCACAGAGGGAGGTTCTGTCATCTGGTAAGGAAAGAAGATGAGGTGGTTTAGCACAAAACCGCCTTGGGAAGAAGGCAGTAGCATCTCGAGATCAACTGTCTCATCACTCCTGTGTGCCACTTTTTGGGTGGGTTTTACTTTTAAGTTTATGTTCTTCCCTGTGAGGGTGGTGAGGCACTGGTACAGGTTGCCCAAAGAAGTGGTGAATGCTCCATCCCTGGCAGTGTTCAAGGCCAGGCTGGACAGAGCCTTGGATGACATGGTCTAGTGTGAGGTGTCCCTGCCCGTGGCAGGGGTTGGAACTAGATGATCTTAAAGTCCTTTCCAACCTGAACCATTCTGTGATTTTACGTTATTACCCTCTGCTTTGTGAGGTGACAAGAAACAGAGCATGCTGTGACATTTTTATCTTGGGATACTTGGCATATGTTCGCTACAGCTTGTATGTGAAAAAAAGTTCCTTAATTTAAAAAAAAAAAAAAAAAGGAGAAACCACCATATGCAAAAAAAAAAAAAAAACCAAAAAAAAAAAAACAAAAAACAAAAAAGCAGTCGGTGCGCCCTGGTGGGGGTCTTCCTGCACCAGGGGTGAGCTGCGGGACATTCAGTAGCTAAAAGATGTGAGGGAAGCTGACAGGGAGCTGGACTGTTTAACCCTGGCCCAAGCTGTGCAGGGGCCCCAAGCGTCCATCATAGCGCATACAGGAAAGAAGGGCATTAACCCAGGAAGCTGGGAACTAGTAACAAAAAAAAAAAAAAAACCAAAAAAAAAAACCCCAAACCAAAAAAAACCCCACCAAACCCACAAACATGCCTAATTAAAAAAAAAACAAAAAAACAAAAAAAAAACCAACACACACACACAAAACCCAAAAAACCAAACCCCACCACTGACACTTCAGCCGTAAAAGATCATTCAGGGCAGCAGATCGCTTTATCCCTAACTTCTCTAAATGGCGGGATATTTAGTTATCAAAAAAAAGAACTGGTTGTGTGGTTCATCTAAAAGCCAGTATTTCAACAACAGAGGCTGTCATTATTTGTCTTCCTGAGGCTTAACTATGATGGTCTCTTCTCCCAAGTTATTAGCAATAGGACAAGAGGAAATGTCCTGACGCAGCACCAGGGGAGGTTTAGACTGGATATTAGGAACAATTTCTTCACTGAGAGGTTGGTCAGGCATTGGAACAGGCTGTCCACGGCAGTGGTGGAGTCACTGGAAGAGTTTGCAAACTGTGTAGATGAGGCCCTCAGTGGCATGGTTTAGTGGTGGCCTTGGCAGTGTTGGGGTAATGATTCAACTTGATCATCTTAAAGGTCTTTTCCAACCTGGCTGATTCCATGGAGGATTCTGGCAGAGACCATGATGTCTGACAAAGAAAACAGAAAAATGGAATCAGAACTGAGACCGTGTTGGACATTCTTTAGATGAACATTTCTGAGAGGTACACCAAGACATCATGTTACAAGAGGAAAAAAAAGGGGTTTTCTCAAATTACCAAGACTTGATCAGTGCCATTGAGATACCAACAGGCTGTCAAACATTTCTGGAGCATGGGTACTGTATGGTTTAATGAGACATCTCCCTCCTTCAGTGCCTCCAATCTCTGTGGCTTAAAATGATGGCACTGCACCAACACGGATCATCATAAATTAACAGTGATGTTATGTATACAAAAGTAAAGACCACAAAAAACAAACCCCAAGGGCAACCCATAGCCAAAAGAAATGGATGTCATGTTGCTGTTGGTAGAAACCAGCATTACTCACTTGCTACAGTAACGATGAGTGGTAGAAGGAGGGAAGAATACAATTAATGCCAGCTGAGCCCAGATTTATTGCTTTTTTCCTGGAAATGCACTGTGCATTACAGCGATGGCATATAGGAATGGGAATGAGGGTGGAGGAGAAATAACAACCAGAAATGAATTATGAAAGGTGACACATACTCATGTAACTCAAGAGAAATACGATAAAGGTTTCAGAAAGTATTATTGGCATATATGATGCTTCATATTTTCTAGGGAATTGGTATTTTGGCAAGGTTGATGCGCCTTTCCCAAAGAGAAATGTTGCAGCAGCCAGACCTGGCAGGTGTTCATGTATTTCTTCAGAGCAAATGGAGATCTCTTCTTCAAGGGTTCAGAGACTGTGAAACATAGGCCACCAACCTGAGGCCTTCAAAATGACAGCAGAGGAGAACATTTAGGGAGCAGAGGGCCCTGAGGAACAGGAGATCCATGGAATTACCATGGCCAGCCAGGCCAGCAAGGGGGATGCTGTCCACAGCCTGAGGGCTTCCCAAATTTTGCAGCCCTTCCCTTCGCCCAGTCCCTACCAAATACAAAATGCTTTGAGGATCCAGTCTTAAACCTTTTAATTAATGAACATAATTAGATAACTAGATTAGATGTCTAATAGATATAGATACAGCAGCATTTTTTTTTTCTTCATAAAATCACAGAATGGTTTGGGTTGGAAAGGACCTTAAGTGCCAGCCCCCTGCATGGGCAGGGAGGCCTCACACTTAGACCATGTCACCCAAGGCTCTGTCCAACCTGGCCTTTAACACTGCCAGGGATGGAGCATTCACCACTTCTTTGGGCAACCTGTGCCAGTGCCTCACCACCCTCACAGTAAAGAACTTCTTCCTTAGGTCTAACCTGAACTTCCTCTGTTCAGTTTAAACCCATCACCCCTTGTCCCCTGATGAAGAGGCACCTTAAATCAGTGGACCTGTTCATCTGGGCTCTTAATAACTTATTTTTTAATTACTTAGGGGAAGATATAGCTAATACAGACAAAGCTCTCTCAGGGCTTCACCGGGTCCTACAGCTAGTTTTCTAAACTTCTAGTAGATTTGCAGAAGGCTGTGTTTAAAACCAACAGATCCGTTTGGATACGGTATGTTGATGATTTATTAGTAGCTAAGGAACCTGGTCGAGCTGACAGCCATACCTTACCATTCGCCTTAGCTGAGAAAAGCCACCGAGCTTCTCCACCGAAGTTAGTGTGTTTTTATGAGAGAAGCGCAAGATATCCGGTGGCATCTTCCAGCAGGAGGGGGTTTGATATCACTGCGCCGGGGGCTGCACGGACACACAGGAGGTGAGCCCTTTAGCAGATAATAAACGAATAAACCCAAAACAGACACAGCCCCAGCACCCCGCCGCCCCTCCGAGCAGCCCGCCCAGGCGCGCGGTA
>NW_009933436.1:0-4217 GCF_000696875.1 Nestor notabilis
GTGGCTCTCGCTGCTCCGAACTGAGGCTCCGAGACGCGGAGCTTTCCCCCGCTCCGGGGTTGGAGGCCTCCTTTCTGGAGATACCTCGGCAATTCAAATCCTTCTTGTTTAGGGATTGTACAAGGCATGGATCTTGACATCTAAGCTCCAGTTCAACTTTTTTCCTCCTGCTTTTCACTTCTTCCTTCACCGATACTTTTCTTCAAAACAGTTCCAATGACTCGAGACACACACACACACACACACACACCCCCACACCCCGCCCAGAACAAACCAAACAACCAACCTAGATTTCCCTAACACTTAAGCAGCAACTGATTTCCCTCCAGCATCTCTCTTGGGTACTATTTACTACTCTCTCTAATCAGCAGATTTTGGATACCCATTGATTTTGTAAAAATAATATAACCAAGAATTATTAAATAGTTATATAAATATAAGCATCTCAGTATTAACTGGATTAAAGGATTATATTGACTATTTTAATTTTAGTATGTGCTGAAATTAAATTAAATAACCTTCATCCCTCCTGTGAGCACTCTAGATCTGACAGCAAAGTCTTTGAAGCTGACATTCTCTTTAATATTACTCTGACTCCAGTGGAATAAAAAATGCTACTTAGCACTTACCTAGCACTTTTTATCTTCAAAGCATTTTGCAAACGTTATAATTAATTTTGACAACAACCTGGTGAGGCTTGTAAGAGTCATTCTCCCTAGGTGATAACATGGGAGAAACAGAGAGAAGTTGCTTACCTAAAAAAGACAGGTGAGGAATAAAGTTTGAGAGTTTCCAATTCTTTGTTCTATGTTTTGATTGCATCTACAAACAGCATTTTGAACAGTATTTACTGCTGCTATTGCCTCATTATAATGTATTTTAGTCTTAAATTATGAAAGGTAAAAAAAACCAAAAAACAAAGGAAAATTCTCATGCTGAATATAGAACCTCATGTTAGTATTGTGTATATACCATGAAATGTTTTCATTATAGTACATACATGTAAATACAAACAAGACCAAAAGACCCGAGATCACCTTGAACTAGTAGATTTCAACGTATCAAAAATTATTACAATTTCTATTTCTTTTATAGGCAAGATTCCTTACTCTTTGAAACACTATCATTTCCCTATTGTGTAAATCTGTCATTTTCTTTTCTGACTACATAAGTAATTGTTTCAAAATCCAACAGCACAAAAGGCATGGGGAAGGCAGCTGAAAATCCTTTTTTCACTGGTTTAGTCTCTGAATGACATAAAAGTGGCATAATCACTGCTCTTGCAGAGAAACGGTTAGGAATCTTCTGCACCAGGAACTCATTTCAGGTATTAAATGGCAGCAGCCACCTGTTTGTTTTTTTTTTTTCTCTCTGCATTTGAGAAGCAAGCCCGGAGAGAGAACTGTAGTTTTCCTTTTCGTTAGTGGATGTTGCAGTAACTAACTGTGCGCATACCCACACCAGTGCAGGACAGAACAGACTGCAGCATGACAGCCTGCAAACCAAATATAAAATTATCATGAAGATGACCCCTAACTGAGAAAGCGCAAGACTAATCCTCTGCCTGACCTGCAGGAATAGATATTTCTATTATTTTCTTCCTTTTTAGACATGTATGACTCTATAGGTATCAACAAAATGGTATCATATGAAAGTTTAGAAATGCAGTGGAAATGCACTATCAGTAGTTGCTACTAAGTTTCAATGTAAATGAGAGTACAGTCATCTTTCAGATGTTTGTAGGAATTATATTATTGTAGAAAATGTCTGTTGATTGTGATTTAGAATCATATTGTTTGGGTTGGAAGGGACCTTTAAAGATCATCTACACCACCCCCCTGCCATGAGCAGGGACATATTTCACTAGACCAGGTTGCTCACAGCCCTGTCCGACCTGGCCTTGAACACTTCCAACAGTGGGACATCCACAGCTTCTCTGGGCAACCTGTTCCAGTGCCTCACCACACTCACCATAAAAAATTACTTCCTTATGTCCAATATAAATCTACTCTTCTTCACTTAAAAACCATTGCCCCTTCTCCTGTCATTACAGGTATTGTTAAAGTGTCTTCCTGTCTTTCTTACAAGCCACCTTTAAGTATTGAAGTCTCCCAAAGCCTTCTCTACTCTAGGCTGAACAATCCGATCTTCCTCAGCCTGTCTTCACGGGAGAAGGGTTCCAGCCCTCTGACCATTTTTGTGGCCCTTCTCTGGACTCACTCTAACAGGCCCAAGTCTTTCTTGGACTATGTACCTCTAAGAGCCGTTATTCTTCACATTCCTTGCCAAATTCAATTCCAACTGTTTCTTAGCTTTCCTAACCTAATCTCACCCCTACACATCTAGGCATTGTCCCTGTATTCCTCCCAAGATCCATATCCCTGCTTATACTGCCTGTGCAGAAAAGACAAACATAGCCAGAGGAAAAAGTAAATTCAAAATTTACAAATGTACTTTCCAAGGATTCAATCCATTACATATTTCAGACCTTGAGGTGAAAGCAAGCTTTAGCTTTTAATGTATTCTTGTTATCAGTATTGGAGTTACACATATCTATGAATCACAAAATTTATATGAATAAGTTGATTTCACAAGTAATCTCAGTTTATATTCCAATTCATATGATTTTGACACAATATAAGTAACAGCTTCTTCCCTAGTTCCTTATACAAAACACGAGGAATGCAGTCTTCAAAAGCTGGTATGTAGAGCGAGAACTACCCAAAATGATGCAAAGCATCCATGACAGGGCTTTTAAGCCTTCTGCCTTTCAGGAACAATTAGATACTTTCTCTGTTTACCCTTCATCTGGGAGTCACAGCTCTGAATAATCACCTGGAGTTCGGCACCTTTTAAAAAACATAAAAGGATTAGTCTTTCCTATCAAAGGACAGCCAAAGGAGGAGGCGATGCTGGCACAGTTTCATCTAACAGTACATGCATAGTGACCCTGAATACAATTAATTTCTCTCCTTTGCCAGAGAAGCTTTGAAACACTGTTATACCTGCCCCACAGTAAGAAATGTCTTAGCCACCCACCTAACACCTGCTGTAGGAGATGGTATATGACCTTGTTGCTGCTGGTTTACTTTTAAGATAATTAAGTATCACTTAGGCAACACACAAGAATGGTGACAATGACTTTCAGTGGCTAGATCACTTGCCGGGGATGGGGAGTCCTACATTTTTGTCTATATGACATGACAAACTCTTACTAAAAAAACTGCCAAGTATTAGTAGGAGTCTGTTATGGACCATGCAAGCAAGATGAAGCTACAGATGAAGTATTCTTCAGACAACTGGGAGAAGTTTCATAATAGCTACCCCTTGTTCTCGTGGGGGGCTTCAACCTAACAGATGTCTGCTGAAAGTACATTACAGCAGAGCAGAAAAAATCCAGGAGGTTCTTAGAGGGTGTGGAAGGTAACTTGCTAACCAAGCTGGGTTACTGACCCAACTAGGGGAGCCTAGATTTGCTGTTCACAGAGAAGGACCAAGTCTATGGGGCTGGATGGGTTCCACCCAAGAGTGGTGAAGCAGCTGGGGGAGGAGCTTGCCAAGTCACTTTCCACCATTTATGAATGGTCTAGTAGGCAGGTTCTAGAGGATTGGAGGTTGGCAAACATGACAAGTCTCTACAAAAAGGCCAGAAGGAGGACCCTGGAAACTACAGGCCTATCAGCCTGACCTCAGTGCCAGGGAAGGTCAAGGTCATGGAGCAAATCATCCTGTGTGCACACAGCATGTTTGGGAAAACGGAAGGATCAGGCCTAGTCAGCATGGATTCATGAAGGGCAGGTCCTGCTCAACCAACCTGATCTGCTTCTATGACAAGGTGACCTGCCTGGTTGATGAAGGAAAGGCTGTGGACATTGTCTAATTGGACTTTAGTAAAGCATTTGACACTGCCTCCCACAGCGTTCTCCTGGAAACACTGGCTGTTCATGGCCTGGAGAGTTGGATTCTTCGCTGGGTTAAAAATTGGATGGTGTCCTGGGTTCAGCTACAGCAATCATTTTTTCTCCTTCTTAGTAGCTGGTGCAGTGCTGTGTTTTTGACTTTCAGTCTGGGAACAACGCAGATAACACCGATGGTTACAGTTGTTGCTAAGTAATGTTTACTCTGACCAAGGACTTTCTCAGTCTCATGCTCTGCCAGGGAGGAGGGGAAGCCAGGAGGAAGCAGAGACAAGACACCTGACCCAAACTGGCCAAAGG
>NW_009933436.1:4465-6419 GCF_000696875.1 Nestor notabilis
GGGGGAGGAGGGAAGAGGGGGGGAGTGGGCAAGCGGCTGCGTGGTTCCAAGTTGCTGGCTGGGCTTGAACCACGACGGATGGATGGCTGAGCCCAAAGAGTGGTGGTAAATGGTGTCACATCTAGTTAGCAACCGGTCACTAGTGGTGTCCTTCAGGGCTCAGTATGAAGGCCAGTGTTGTTTAATCTTCACTGGTGATCTGGATGAGGGAGTTGAGTGCACCCTCAGTAAACTTGCAGATTGACATCAAGTTGCGTGGGAATGCTGATCTGCTGGAGGATAGAGAGTCTCTGCAGAGTGATCTGGACAGGCTGGATGAATGAGCTGTGGCCAATGGTATAAGGTTCAAAAAGGCAAAGTGCTGGGTCCTGAATCTGGAGTTTTGACTTAATGATATTAAAGGTCCTTTCCAACCTAGTTGATTCTATGATTCTATGATTCTATATTCAGTCAAAATACTTTTCCTAAAATTATATTTCTTTATACCTAGTTAGAGACACTCCTCTGAAAAGCACTTATCAGAGTAAAACAGTGTTAAGGTAGTTAGTTGGCTCCCACAACTAAGGATTACCTTATGTTAAGCCTGATATCTGAGGAGAATGATACCAGATACTTGCCCATTCTGTACCTTTTTGCTGTTATGTTCTTATCTCTAAGCCGGTTTCTAACCCTGGCCAGTGCTACAAGTAAAAACTGGAGTGCTTTTACTTCTCTGGAGGTAATGAATTGGAAAAGGCAGTGGTAAATGCCTAAAATCCAAGGAAAATATGGGGACTGTCAAAGCAGCTATTATTATTATTATTATTGCATCAGTGCCGTGTGTGTAATATTACATAATTACATAATATATAGAATACTATAATATTACTATTGCTAACATAATACACAGCATTGTGATAAGGTAGTAACATATGATCAGTATATTGTTTATACACCAGAATATTCTTATCAATTGTTTTGTGCATTAGGAATTTGTAAAGGCGAAGATTAATTATTTCTGGAAGTTGGGTTTTGTTTTCTTGGGGTTTTTTTTATTGTTTGTTTTTTTTTTTTGGTTGTTGTTTTTTGGTTTGGTTTGTTTTTTTTTACTATAGCCTTTTATTACATTTCTTCAAGGTATTGCTTATTTGGTTGCTATTTTCTATCAAGCATGTATTGGGTTCCCTTTCCTTTATAATTTTACATAAATGCTGGATTTTTCAGAGTGTGTGCAATTTGCACAAAACCCCCACCTACGTTTATAGAAAGCATTGCTTGCTTCTGCTTTGGTAAATCCTTACAAATCCTCCTGGTAAAATAACTCCATACTTAATACAGAAGCTCACGAACAGAGACATGTACACACTTATACCGTAATTGCAGGCACATAGACAAGTGAAATAGAGATAGGCAAATACAAGAAAAGCAGAATCATTTACACGGAAAGATTCAGACCCATTACACAGTGGAAAACTAGTAGTGGAGATCTATGTCATAAGTAGCTGAATTTCAGTTTTCTCATTTCAACTATTTGCATGCAAAAGTGTAACAGCATTAGCATAACTACTCTGCAATGTGGCATAATTGCTGGAGCAATATAGAACTCATACATTCCAAAAAACATTTGTATACATAATTTCTGCAATAATGTCAGTGGAAAAAGAGAGCAAAACCACCAAAGATCTAAGATTTTCTGAAGGAGGAGGGTTAAAAAATTTGAGTTCAGTAAAGCTTTGATCTCTAGCTACCTCTTATTTTCCTCAACCTACCACACTGTACAGAAAAAAAAACCCTGTTAAACAGCTGAATGTTTAGAAAAGTTTAAAAGCAGGTGTGTATCATATCAATTATTGTTAAAAAAGGCATAACTCCTTCAAACTACCTAGCTGTTTCTCCAGCATCAGGGAATACTAGCAAATACAAAGCCTTTGGGTTTATATTGTATTCCTTTTAGAACAGACAGCTGGGAGGGAGG
>NW_009933437.1:0-30264 GCF_000696875.1 Nestor notabilis
GGCCGCTCCGCGCTTCCCCGCTCCCTTCCAGGGCAGGGACAGTTTCCCCCGGGAGCCGGGGAGGGGCTGAGCGCCTGGCTGCGAGGGTAAGGCTTCTCCGGTTTAATAGATCACCTTCCCCCGCTGCCTCCTGACCTCCAGCGAGTCCCAGCCGTTAGCATTCCGAATGGCAGATAAACAGGATGATAGCGTTGTTTTCGAGCTGCTCGTGGTGTCGTGGGGTAGATTTATCCGCTTGGGAACGGTTTAACCAGTAACGCGTCAATAAAGCTCTCCGCAGATTTTATTTCCTGCGTGTTTACAAAATGGTAGCTGGGTATGTTTATACACTCTTTTCCTTTCCCTTATTTGTGCTTTGAAAACGGTATCCTAGAAAAGAAGGGAGAGTTGGAGGGAGGTACCGTCATGTCTGTCTACAAGGGGATATGGCTTGGTTAAAGTAAAAGGATGTTTGGTTGGTTTGGGGTTTTTTTTCCTGAAAAGAAATGGAAGTGGGGATCATGCACGAGTTCTGTGGTAGTTCTGGGACTCCACATATAGATAGAAGTTGGCCTGTGTCAAAATGCAGTCATGTTTGGGGCTTGTTCATCTTAAAACTAAGTTCGTATCTTCTGGATCACAAAATACATTTCGGAAGCTCCATTTCTAAGTGGTGGAATTACCAGTGTCTCTGTCTTCCTCCCCAGAAGGATGAGTTGGTGTCTGAAAAGATTTTGCATTATCAGATTACAATATCTTTATCGGGAGAGGTGTTTTGGAGTCGTGCCAAAGAATTTGTTATGTCTTTTGGATTTACTTCTTCCCTTTTCCTATT
This sequence comes from Nestor notabilis, assembly GCF_000696875.1. Lineage (NCBI taxonomy): Eukaryota > Metazoa > Chordata > Aves > Psittaciformes > Psittacidae > Nestor > Nestor notabilis. Next base: position 815 of record NW_009933437.1, read on the forward strand.
TCTAAACATGTCCAGCTTGTGGGAATACGTGCCAAATGGTGGTGGTGGTGCCTGCTTCCCGGAAAGAGGAAGCAACAATCAGTGATCTGAATGTGCTTTTTCGTATATAACCCTAAACAAGTAGACTTCATTCTGGCTGAGGGGAGGCAGCAGTGGTCTGTTGTATGGCTTTTACTAAATAAAAGAAACACACACACAAAAACCCAGAAAATAAACCCTAACACCCCCCGTTAGATATTGTTAACAGTTTTAAAAGCAACTGTGCATAGGGGGTTTTAAGCTAGATTTAGTATGTGACATCTGAAAACGCTGTACTGCAGCAAGCTGCTTCAACTGAAACATTGCTGCAGGAAGCTGCTGCTTAAAACACAGCAGTCAGTATTGCTGGAGTGCTTCTGATGGTCAACAGCATTTTCACTGCCTGTAGAATTAACAAATAGTTTAGAGACTTAAAAGTTTTCTTCTAACTAGAAGAAAATATTTAAACATCAAAAAAAGTTACTGAAGATCCAGTCTACGTTTTATCACTTAAAAGTGTGCAGTTGACATGAAGTTTTGAGAAGTTGCATACCTGAGGGAGAAGCCTTTTGTAAAACTTGATTTCCCCAGGGAACCCGTGGAAGTAGCAACTTCCATCTTTCATCTCTATGAGAAATACTAGAGATCATGTTTTTGTGAAGTGATATTCCTTCACTAGTGTAAACACTTTAATTGGTGATCCTTGACACACACAGATAAGATTGCTTTAGAAAGGAAATAATGTGTTAACATTTATTTGCCTATTTTCCGAACTGTTTCAGTTTGATTAGTGTAGTTTCATTGTATTTTATTTGGCTGAATCATTAAGCAAAACCTATATGCCATGGTTTTTGAACAGGCCTGGGCCTGCCAGATCTTCAGGAATGGCTGTACCTTGCCTCTTTCCCATTTCATTGTGTTTTAATTTGGTTGGACCTTGCCGAAGTAAGTTCTATCCACCCCATTTCCCTCAAAGTTCCTTTGAGGTACAGCAGTAGTTAAAGAGATATTGGCCAGTCAACACTGACCCATTTTAGCTAAATACCGTATTCCCTTTAGCAGAAGTGTTCACTGAAGTTAACATGTTCTCATTTATGCACTCCTGGCATTTATTCGACAGCAAGCAAACTTTTGTCATTAAAAGTTGTAACTTTTTTTCCTAGATTGCCCTTTTATAAAGAAGAGAGAGAAATGTTACTTACCAATGTTTGTGATCCAGTAACATAAAATGATCATAACTTTCTGACACTTTCATTACTACACTGTATTTAGGCAGTTAAACAGGGCTAAAGTAGTTGCTGGAGCACAGATAAGGTTGCATCCTCTTATTTTCTAGCTAGAAAAATTCTTGTATGGCACATACTTTTTCAGAAGAGGGAAACTATAATTGTATTTGTCTGCTTTTAGGGAATTATTTTAATGTACTTTCTAAATGATTCTAAGCAGGCCAAAATGAACAACTTTCAGCTGTTAGACTTGTTCTTGAATGCAGTTAACTGGACAACTGGTATTAGTTATATTGAGTACAAATTAGTGTAAGATTAAAAGAAGAATAAAAGATTCTCTCTGATCCCATATGCTGTTTTCAGCAGTGGTGGATGGTAGATACTTAGAGAAGTGAAAAAACAAACCCAAGGCAAGTACATAGCTCTAATTGTCAAACATTCTCCCAGCCTTCAATGGTTTGCTGTTCATGGATACAAATCCATCTTAAAATGGCTTGAAAAGAGCCGTAGGGTCTGTGTTCAGACACTCAGTTCAGCATATTTAGCTAGTGTCAGATATTAAAAACAGATGTCCTTTTAAAGGCCTATTAATAAAACTCCTTCAAACTTTTTTGTTGTTCTTGTTAAATCATTTAAGAAAGCAGTAAGATGTTAAGAACCTCTGTTTAGGAGTGATGGTTTTGGTTTTGGGGAGCATTGTTCATATGGCTTTAAAATTACCACCTTGTTGCTGAAGTGGGTGCAGAGCTATCTATAGAAATCCATTTTTCTTGCTTGATTGGTGAATCATTTTAGATACATGCTTTTATATTTCTTTACTCTTTAGTGTTACTGAGGATATCTTGGACAAAACCTTTGAAAATGCATTTATATTTGATTGTAGCTTTTTCTGTTGTTGTTAAACAAGGACCTGTAACTTGAACAGAACTGTATTTATTTTTTGTAAGCTAATTTTTGGGCATTCAGTTAGTGCCCCCAGAACTGTTTAGGAATGAATGAAGAACCACAAAGTCCTAAAAATTAAAATTGGTAGACTTGGGTGGAATGGAAAAAATGCAGAAGGAGCCATTTCAGAAGGAGGAAAACATTACTGAGTTCCCCCCCTCTTTTCTCTCCCCGAGTTAACCTCTTATATTAATCTCTGTTCAAACATGGAATTTTATGAAGATGAGCTGTATGATTTCCATGCTATAACAGACTAATTTCTTGTAGATGGTTACCATATGATGTTGTTCTGGTTGTATGATAATGCTACTACATGCATGTTAATGATTGACCTGCTAAAGCTGCCTGTCAGATCATCTTGGCTGGCTGTAAGCCCTTCTTGGCTGCTCTGATAGAAAAGAATTTCTGGAAACACTGATGCTGTAAGGAGAAACTGTAACACTCTGTAACCCGCTCCTTGGGGCTGAGTCCTTGGAGTGATGGTGGTCAGTTACTGTCCTCACAGCCTGCCAGAGGAATACACATGATCTGGACTGAGAAATAACTGACCTTGGATGGGATTTCAAGGGCAAGTAATAGTCGTGGGTTTAGGTCAAAAGCTGTTTGAGTTTCAAAGGTCGATAGTTAATGTGGTAAGGTATCTCAAGCTAGACTGACTTCTGCAGTTCCATAAGCTCTGGGAAATGTCAGAAGTTTCATAACCCACCAGGATAGCTCCTATCCTTGGAGCTGAGGTTTGATACTGTCTGAGTATCTGGATTCTGTGATACAAACCAGTTTCTAAGGGAACTTTGTACATTTTACAAGTATATGAATGTTTATAGAGTTGTATGTCCCAGACTTTGAGTCCCAAGGTCAAGGTATGAGCTGCAAACAGGCTACATTAAATTGCTCTTGGCATTGACGTGGAACTTTTTATCAGTTTTTTGTGATATTGCTTATACTGGGGAGGCAAGGTCTAGGAGAAACAATGTGTTTCTGTTGAATTTGATGATAAAAGTGAGTCCTTGGTTAAACTGTGCGGTTGTCAGAAGAGATGCGTCACTTAAGTTCAAGAGAATTAGGAGATAAGCTGTATTTTAGGTAAGTGGTGATTTAAGAACGTAGAGAACAGGAGTGAAAAGTGATCAGGTGTCTCAAGTGTTGATGTTCAAAGTAGCATGTCCATAAATCCTTCAACAAATCGTAGACAGCAAATTGATCTGTCAGTGGTGTCATTGTAGCCAAATGTGAAAGAGAAATGAATGTGGAACTACCCTACAGGGTGGGGAATCCTGATTGCTCCCTTCCAGCCTGGCATCTACAAACAGGGCTTCCCAGTAAGATTTTTGTATCTTTCATTTGTTTAAGATCCACTCAGGTGTTTAATGTTTTACTAAGTTCATCTGACCAAGCTGAAAGCTGACATCTGCATCTCTTAGCTGATGCTATTTTCATTATTTTTAGTTCAGTTAACTAAATACAGTATTTGGTTATAAACAAGTAGATAAATTATTCTTTACTCAGTCAATGTAAACAGAAGTTGTTCTTTTACATAAGTAATGAAATTAAATGTCTTTCAATTGTAGCTCATTCTTAACTTTCAACTGGTTGCTTTGTAGTCTCTGGCGTGGGTAAAAGTTGGGTGACTTCATTTGGGCACAGACTGTCTCGCTTGTTTGTGTTGGGCAAGCCTGATGATTGATTACATTCCCTAAGGACAGGTTCTTTAATGCTGAGTTCTAGCAGTCATGTCCTCAAAAGGAGCGACTGCAGTAAGTCTTCAATGACACACAGTGCTATGAGTGATGGGAGGGTGTGCCAGGAAAGCAATAACATCTAAATTTCTGTATTTTAGCTGGGGCTTTATGGTTTTCCCTAAGTATAAAAACCAGATGATTTCTGACAAACATTGTCATAGGGCTTTATGCACTCCCTGAATATGCAGGAAAGGAACTGTCACAAAGTCTAAGTAATAACTCCTTGAAGATTTGGGACGCTCTTAGATCTTCATTAAGTATAATCTTCTATATTAGATATCAGCAGTGCTTGACACTGGATTAAATGGCAGAATTGTTTTGCCACCTCACCTAGTTTAATAATAATATACACCTCACCTAGTTTAATAAAACCAGAAACAAAGGGCCTGTGGGTAAATAGGATCATGGTTTAGTAGCAGAAAGCGGGTGTTAGAAGACCAAAGGCAGAGGGACTTGTAAGAAAAGCATCTAGGATGTGAAAATCCCTTAATGGTACCTGTCTTGTATTTTGTTTTTCTAACAGATAACCCTTTGACTGTATGTTAAAATAGTATTTTGCTCAAATTTTGTTTCAACAAAGTTCAAACAGCCTGTGCTTCACAGAGGGAACTAGAGAACATGGAGGCTGGATCTATTTCCTTTTCTAGGATGCATGTTAATTTTCTCTTTTCCTTTGATAAAACTTGAATCTTGGTTCCTTTGAGGATCCATGTATTCTGCAGGGCTGGCTCAAGGGTTACAGCAGTGGGACGGAGGCAGCGTGTTGATCTGTGTGCCCTGGTGAGCTGCGACAGCCTGTCAGCTTGGGCTGCTGCTGCCTTGGCTGCTGTTCCAGGATTTATCAATTATGTAATGTGTGTGTAGTTTAGTGTGTGTAATTATATCTAAAGTGGTGTGGAATGGCAGCCTTGAGACACCCAAGGGCAAAACTAGTAAGCAGATGTTGGTAGCTTTTTGTTCTAGCTTGCATTAGATGTTCAGCTTTCACCATCAGAAGGCAGTCATCAGCACTCCTCTTAGTATTTCTTTAAGAGGGATTGATTGACTGTCTTAGTAAACTGAATGTTAATTTCAGTTCATGTGGGACTCACTGTGGAAATATCTTTATGCTGTGAGAGAACACTTAGATGCCAAATTGTATGTGAATAGTTTTTATGACAGGTAATTAAAACTCTGACATCGTTCACAGACTGTTTCTGTCCTGAAGCTGTTTAGAGGTGTGCATGTAAATGCCTGAGCATTCACTACTTCATGGTAGTTGGGTGACTTTCTTTGACCTCTTTGCTTGTTTGTTTTTGAATTGTGGCCCTCAGAAGAAGAAGGAAACTTACTTTTGTGACTTCGCAGGCTGTTGTCAGAAATGTCTGCAGTAGCAGTGTTGAAGAGGGCATCGCTGTGTTAGAAAAGGAGCCTGAGGTTTATTTCATAGATTGGTTTCCTTGTCTTTTGCAGTATAAAGGAAATGAAGATGGGGAGACAGTTATTGTTGAAAAAGACCATTTTATGGATGACTTTTTCCAACAGGTAAAGTTACAGTTTTCACCATCATTAAAGATTTACAGTTATTTCTCTGTGCCTTTTAATTTCTCTCCTTAGGTTTAGCAATTCATCTACACCCCGTCCCCAGTATGCTTTGTAACAGTGTTCCAAATCAAATTCTGGTAATGCTTTTGTTTGTTTATTTCAGGTGTTTTCTGTCTTTACTGCATAGAAATGTTTTTAACTTGCTCTCAACAAGGAATTTGCTTATATTATTTTATAATCTTTGTTATTAAGAATATTGGCACTTCAGATTTTTTGTCATACACAATATATATGTTATTAAAAATACTGCTTCTTCGTGAAAGTGCAAGGTGATTAAATCAACATTTCTGCTGGCACTTCTGTCAGATACTTAGATATTGCAGTGAAATACTTTTAATTTTTATTAGCAAAATATATTATGTTTTTAATCTTTGCCCTGAACTATTGTACTGTTTTCATGGCCATATTTCTCTTCTTCCAGGTTGAGGAACTTAGAAATAATATAGCAAAAATAGCACAAAATGTAGAAGAAGTGAAGAAGCAGCACAGCATTATCCTGTCAGCACCAAATCCTGAAGGAAGTACGTATCACTTTTTTAGATTTCAGATATGTGTGGCTGGATATTCTAAAGTAATTTGCTTGGGTTTAGCTATTTATGGGAATAGAACTTGACGTGTTCAGAATGCAAAATGTAACACAATTCATTTCAATATTTCCATCTTTAATCTTTACTATTTCATTCGCTTATTTTTCACCCTTTTTTAAGTCTTGTTTGAATAAATACATTTTCAGCATATTTGTTGCATGATCCACACCTTTGCTAGAGCAAAACTCCAGTTTAATGTGGTATCATGAAATGGATTGTGTCTTCAGAAATGTGGAGAGGCTGCTTGCATTTCTTTTACTTGGTAACAGTGTCCAAGTGTCAGCTGAAGCTCATAGGGTAGAGCCATCTTCTCTTTATTCTTCATCAGGGGCAACTTCCTGCCTGACAGTAACACTACAAGCAGCTGCTTCAGCAGTAGTAGAGAGTTCCATGATGGAGCCCTATTTTTAGAAGTGCAGATGTGCTCTCTGAACAGAGAACTCAAAAGTTTAGGGAACTTAGACAGAAACATGGAACCTGCTGTGTTCTCAACACTTAATAATTCAAGGCATGTCTGTGTTTGCGGGAGAACCTTAACGGAAAGAGAAAAGATGGGGAGATATTTTTGTGAAATGTTGCAACTCTTTCTTGTTGATGAAAACTGAACTTTGGATGTTGGGTTTTCTCCCCAGCCTCTTTCCTTTGTATATGCTTGTATTCTTAAATGATTTTGCAGACTGCTTTTTGTCTTAACAATCATACACGGTCATCTCATACATAGATCTCAGGTTCATCTGAGTGTTTTAACATCTGTGGTCTCAGCTCATGTATCAGCTTGTGTTTGTGCTAAAAACTGTGCTCAATCATGCATCTGAATTGTGCAGGAATATGACCTTGCCTGTAAGTAATGTAGGCTCCTGTGAATCGAGCATCTTCAGTAAACCCAGTAACAGAAATGTAGCGAAATTCTTTGTGAAGTTTTTGTGTAGTAGTCTTAATAATGGGGAGTGCATGGTACAGATGTGTTAATAAGAGTAAAAGCAATGAGTCCATGATAAACAACAGAACTAGAAATGGGGAAAAATCTGTATCTTCACTCGATAGGCTTCAGTGAACTTTCATTTTGACGAGCAAACAAGTATTACCCTGAAAGTGTTGCGTTAAGAAAAAAATGTGGAATATTTCATCGCCTGGTTTAGTTAGTGACTTGGTAATAACATTTCCCAAGCGTAAGGGCTTCTCATAAGAAGCAGGAACTAATAGTATGCTGTTACAAAAATGGTAAAGTACTTAGGAGTATAATAAGTTCTCTGCATTGTTATACTGGATACAGTTATGACACTGCAAGGTAGAGTTGTAGATAGTTGCTGGCTTACTATTATCAACAGTTCTAAAGAAAAAAATCCCATATTTTTAATTTCTTCTTTTTTTTTTTCTTTTTTTTTTTTTTCCTTTTAGGAACAAAGGAAGAACTTGAAGAATTAAATGAGGAAATAAAGAAGATTGCTAATAAAGTCCGAGCCAGGTTAAAGGGTAAGTTGTAAGGAGAAATGAAACTGCTTTCATGTGTAATTATTCAGGACGTAGCAGTGTTACAGACTTAGCACATTGCAGCTGAACTCCAAAACTTTAAAAGCTGCATTGTGTATGCATAAACTGTATTTGATAGCTCTTTAAAATAGAGAACCACCTCCTCCCTGCCACCTAATGTACAGCCCATGCCAGGAACAGTATCGTCCTCTACTTTATTCCTCCTTGGCAACCTTCACCACTGACAAATACCAGGTCTCAGCACAGCTCAGTCTATGGAACAGGAAAAGAGCTTGCTTGCTTTCAGGAATAACCTAGAAAATTGAAGTGCAAAGTAAGTCCTCTGTGTAGAAATGAATTCTGCAACTGAAATGCTGGGTTTTGGTCATGTTGAAGATTAACTGCAAAAAGAGTCTCCATAGCATACATACCTACACACGGAATTGCTCTAGAGCACTTAACTGTATTTTAAATTCAAACCAGCTAATGTTGCTGTAGCTTTCCCCTGTGGGTATGTCTTCATTATTTAGCATAGGTTTTGAAATATATTGAGTGTTTTAATGTTACTGTACTGCAATTACTTCCATAAACCCAGGGTATGGTGTTTACTGTTTAAGCCGTAAGAGCTGCCAGTTCTGTTATAACTTTTGAAACTTTTCCATAGTAATAGACAGTAGCATGACTGTGTTAAGAGCATTGAAGTAGTTACTGTGTTCTAAGATCTGTACCAATTATCCAAATGATTTTAAATTTATCTATATATCACTGCCACGCACCCCCTCCCCCTGAAATATTAAACATGTCTATGAGGATCTTGTACATGAAGAAAGTAATAATTAACACTATTTACAAAGTAACTGAGCTATTAAATAATTATACGGAACATTGACTCCTAACATTCTTGTATTGTTCTTAGCTATTGAGCAGACTTTTGATCAGGGTGAAAATGCTAATAGGACATCAGTGGACCTCAGGATAAGAAAAACACAGGTATGATCCCTTAAGTTTAAGAGGATTGTAGTAAATTGGAGAATTGAGTTTGACTACTATGAAATGATTTCTGAGGTTCATGTTCTATTTTGTTGGAATGTCAGCACCACTTTCAGTTGCTGTGCAGGCTTGTGCTGTATCAAAAAGATAATTGGTTTTGTTCCCCACTTTCATGTCCTCATCAAACAGCACTCTGTATTGGCGCACAAGTTTGTGGAGGTCATGACAGAATACAATGAGACGCAAACTCTCTTTCGAGAACGCAGCAAAGGTCGGATACAGAGGCAATTGGAGATAAGTAAGTGACCTGAATACATGTTTTAAAAAGTAAATTGTGTTGTTATAACTCCCTTGTTTCTCGCTACTTAAAGATGGTACAAAACATCATAGATCTTGCTTGTCTTCTTGAAGCGCGTGAGAGAAAAATTACCACGTGGCACAAACTCTTTGGCGTTACTGTTCAGAGCAAGTGTAAAGAAAATAAGGTTAAATTCACTAATTTTTTTTTTGTTGAAAATTATTAAAGTAACTGTCTTTTCCCTTTGTTTCATTTATTTCTGATGCTGCAACTTTAAATGTAACATTAAGAGAAACGGTGTTCTGAAAATAGCAAGTATTAGTAAAAGCCATTCTAAAATTAACATGCTAAACAGGACATCTCTCGTTATCCTATGATATTTTTGTCAATAAGAACATTTGTTAAATTCAGCTGACATAAAATCAGTGCTGCTGTTAATTTACACTAATTGTTTGTTGACTGACTCACATCTGACTTACTTCATCATTGATTACTATGAGGAGTATTCAGAAAGGTGCTTGACTCTATGCTCAACTACAGCATCTACCTCAGAAGGTGTCTAAAATATCCATAACATACTCAACCTAAAATTAGCCTTTTTGATTGTCTCCTTGAAAAGCAAGTATGTATATTGCTGAAATAGGAAACATAAACAGAAAGGTGGCACATTACAAGATGACTTTGCTTTTCATGTGCTTTCTGAAGTTTGTCATTAGCCTCTCGTGCTAATGTTCAATTCAGCTTTTCAGTAAAGTTTATTGGGCAAGTTAAGTTCTTCCTTACCTATACGTTTAAGAGGAGAGACCCTCAGGACATGGTTATTTAGAGTTGATGTTGTTATTACTCAATTAGAGCCTTCAGCTTTTCCTCAGCATTGTCTTCTGACTATTACTTGATATTTTTCTGGTTTGGGTTGTTTTGACTTTTTTTCCCATATGCAAAATGGCACTTGGTAATGGCTGAAAACAATGCTCAATACAGGAATTTTCTTTGAATTGTCATCCTTCTGGTATGGTAAAATTTTATGTTCAATAATGAGTAAGTGATACTATGTAAAGTACTGCTGTTTCTATCCTAGCTGGAAAGACCACCACTGATGAGGAACTGGAAGAAATGTTAGAGAGCGGTAATCCTTCAATTTTCACTTCAGATGTATGTATTTCTAGTCCAGTTTATGTCTCTCTTCTATTCTGCTGCTTCTGCTATGTCAGCACATATTTATGGCTGTATCTTTTTTTTGTTCTTCTAAAGATTATATCAGACTCCCAAATCACGAGGCAAGCTCTGAACGAAATTGAGTCACGTCACAAGGATATTATGAAACTGGAATCCAGCATACGGGAACTACATGAAATGTTTATGGACATGGCAATGTTTGTTGAGACTCAGGTAAATGAACCAATTCAAACACGTTTATGTAAGTGGGATTTTTTTTTTTCTTCCCCCCAGTCTTCCTCATTGAAATGTGCAGGAACAATTGCTTGTATTCAGATAATACAGACTTAGAGTGGTTTTTGACTGTGATTACAATATATGAAAGTTAATCACTAAAGGTGTTTTAGACAAAAGCACAATGTGGGTGTAGTTGTGGTATGTACTATGAATAACTAAGCATAGACTTTCTTTTCAGTTGCTATACTTAATATTTTCTTCAACATGCTGATATTGCAATAAGCTTGAACACTTTATGCATGGTTAAGAAAGAACAACTCTCTCTCCTGGAATGTTTGCTGGTATCTTGGGAGTTTAGGATTGCCATAGGCATGGTAAAGGACTATTATGGTAGAATAAAATGTGCATTAGCAAGAATGTATGCAACTTGCACATAATACAAAGGAATGATTACTGTTGTAAAGTGAATATGAAGGGATTGAAAAGTCATTCATGGAGTTTCTTTACATTTATAAGCTTTGTCTTACTACGTAAATTTGTTCCATCCATCTCTTTACATACCAGTTATCTAACAAAAATATTTTTAACTTCTCTTCTGAAAATGCTTTGACTTCTGCAGGAAAGTGAAAAAAGTCACATTCAGGGGAGAAATTTTCCTGAAAAGGACTATTTTATTTTTTTTAATTAGGTTTTGTTCTCTAAGTCCTGTGTTGCTTTGATGTTAAATATCTATCCAAGGCAAATTGGTAGCAGTTTTCTATTGAATTAGAAATGAACAAAAGTTACTTGTGCATCATTTTTTAATGCTTTGCTGTTTACTGCTGCTGGTTGTTTCTTCTGATGGACAGAAACACAGGTAATAGACTTACTGTAATTTTTCACTAATCCTCCATTTCATAACCAAATCTCATTCATCGTAATTAATGAGAATTTCTTGTGTATTGACATGGTGAACCCTCAATTCCATGGAACTTCTGAGGTTGCTATTACATGTGTGTGTGTGTTCTTAGATAACGGTTGAACCCTGTGTCAGAAGTAGTCAATATCCTTTCCCACTTCCAGGCACCCCAGAGATTTCTGATCTCTTTAGTATGTGAGTTTTAGTTTTGGCTGTTAAAGCATACCTCACATTCATGGTATGTTTTCAGGTGTTCAGTATTTGTTCCTGCAAAAGGGAGAAATATGCCTGCCCTGCCCATGAATGTTCCTTGTTTGGTTAGAACTTTGAGCCCTTGCTTCTCATTCCCTTTTTCCTTTACACATCAAAGCAGAAAAAATGTCAGCTGCCAATATGTACATTATTCACTGTGTAATCATTGATATTCTATAGCCTTCCTTCTCTTCAGTTCATTAAACAAGGATCCACGGATTCTAATAAATCTTTTTCTTCAAAATTTCATTTTAAGGGTGAAATGATCAACAACATAGAGAAGAATGTGATGAACGCATCAGATTACGTGGAACATGCAAAAGAAGAGACAAAAAAGGCAGTTAAATATCAGAGTAAAGCACGAAGGGTATGCTATCTTTCTGTAATTGTGCTAGTCAGTATATTAATTTAGTGCAGTGTGAAGTTTTAGTTGATTTTCCTGTTGTTGTATTCAGTCCTTTAAGGTAGAATTAATACACATCTTACTTTTCTGTAGTCATGATATTTAAAATTAGAAAATGCAGTTATAAATTAGTGTATGACAGGAAGATTTACCAAAGGATTTTACAAGCAGCACCCCCCCAATCCCATCAGGAAAGAATCAGAACCTTTCCAATGCGTTTTGTTATAGTTATTAAAAATAGATATTACCAGTAGGGGACAGAAACTTGTCTTACTTCAAAAACATATAAGCAATTCATGCACAGCTGAGGCTACATTTCCTACTTAAAAAGCTATCATTACAGACTGTAGAAAAACAAACAAACAAACAAAAGAATTACTGTGCTAGTAGATGAAACTTCACAGGTGGTTCTTATCCATTACTGTGATACCTTTAATTATTCAGACTCTAAATAAGCTTAAAGGTTTTTGGATCTTTATCACTGGTAAACTTACCTGGATTTATAGCTGTAAAATTGTCATGTTAGCAGGTAAAATAAAATTACTGGGTTTGCTGAAGCAGGCTTTTCTAGAATTCCATCTGTAAATATTCTCTTTACAGATAGCTACTTTTGTACTCTCGTAAAAGAACTAGATAAGGGAGATCGTCCCTCTGGAAAGGGTGTGATATTAAACCGCTACACTCAATTTTGTGGAGGAATTGAGTTGAGTAGCGTTCAGGCATTTGCCATTGGTATGGAAACTTGTTTTGTGTCTCAACATCTTTCTTCCCGTAAGAAAGCCAAATAATGTATTCTGAAATCAAACTACTGAGTAATTTATATTTTATAACTGTATGATTGCAGAGTGAATGAATTGTTCCTCTGCCTTCATAATTTCCCCTTTTGAGATGCTGTGCAATTTTGTGAGGCTTTTTATGGTGAGTTGGACTTGAGGGAATAATGCATCTTTCTGTAGATAGACAGATATCTACATGTAGATAACACACGTTACATTTAAAAGAAATTATGCAACAAGAGTCAAAAGAGCCCACTTAATGTATATGTAAATGGTGGGTTTCTCATCTTTGACAACTGTAGAGATACTAGTCGCAGTAGTTTACCTGTGAACACTCTTTATCCTTATGCATGCAAGAGTATACAGGTACATTTATCCCAATTGGAGAACACTGCAGGCTTTAACAAAAATGAGTGTGGATCTAAAACGTGACTATTTTAAAAAGTGAAAATAAATGCAAAGCAATTTGCTTAACCTTAAAATAATAAATACCTTGGTTTTTGACAGAAAATGTGGGTAATTGTCATTGTGTCATTGGTGTTGATTGCTGTAGTTGCTCTAATTATTGGTTTGTCTGTTGGTTTTCGGTGATGCATGGATAACCTCAGCATGTGTGACTTCCTGCCACAGTGGCAGTAAGTAACTAATCAGCTAATTCTGATCTTGTTTTGTCCTGGTAGCTTCTATTGTTCTACTAACCCTTAATATCTGTACAGTTAGTACTGGGTGGTAGGCTTGAGATGCACTGGGGGATCTTATCCATCTCTGGATACTGTAAAAGCACCGTCATGTCAGTATTGAAACTGACACCTAGTGGTAAGCTGCCACCTGCACAGAATGCAATCCCTACATGAGACTCGTAAACACAGAAGGAAATGAGACTAAAAAATGCAATTATTGCCTTGCAGCCCTTTGAAATTTTTTTTTATACTGAAACGTCACATCAGCAAATAATCTGCAGCAATATATGAGAAACCAGTTACATCTGGAACTTTATCAGATGTGGTGTTACATGGTTTTAGGCAGAGCTTTCATAAAAGTAGATGTCTACAACCATGAACATGCAGAACATCCCACGATTTCTTACTTTGAAACTATTTATTAATACCAGACTAAATGAAGCAGTGGGAAATAACAATGTATTTGTAAAAGGAAGTCTGCAAAAATTCCAACTGGAATTTGAGAACATGAATTTTGAGAATTTGTTCAATCTTCAGATTCTTGCTATACTAAGCTACCATTTCTTGTCAAGATAACACCAAACTAGGCTACTTACCTCCTTCTGAGCCCAATAGAAAGTCAACTTCTGCATGTTCAAACTATGCATGAAGCACTATGAACAGAGTCATTCCAAAGAGCTAATCAGGACCTCAGTTTTCTGTACTAACACTCTTTTAATATCAAGGCTTTTACTTTTGTTCTTACAGTTTCTTCTCAGCTTTGGTTTATGGGCAGATAACAGTTTTACTGTATCATTGCTTAGAGTCAGCAACACCTGACCTAGTGTCAGACTTTCATGCATGTACATAGAACCTATCAGTTGTTTTTCCTTTGCAGCTCTTCTGAGCTATTACCTACACAGTGTTTTCACTCATGTTTTACTGAGTTCTATGAATTCCATTAAGCATGGCATCTAAAGGTTTGAGCAGGCTACAAATATTTATCCAAGGAGGGTGGCAGTGAGCAATGTCACTGTACTTAGACATGACCCTTATAAGTAAATGTTCACTACTGCATCTGTTTCTGTATGTAATGATATTTACAAAAGTTGGCCGTGAGTAATAACAATTATACTGTGAAGCAAAACACAGAAATGTTTCACAGATAGCTCCATCTTGTAACTATGGTTACGTGTATGTTAGGAAAGAATAAACGCAGTAAGCATTTATCTTAATTTTTCTAGAAAGAAAACCAAAGCACTCAAATCAGGTATCAGTATTACTCATTTCCTGTGGCTGTACATGTATGTGAACAGTTCTCTACCTGACAGGGTATTTCAATCTCAACTTTTGTTTTTCTTTTGCAGAAATTGATGTTCATAATTATCTGTGTTACTGTATTGCTTCTGATACTTGGGATTATCCTAGCAACAACCCTATCCTAGCAAGCACATTCCAAGAGTTATGAACCTTCAGAAACTCCAAAATACATCTTCAGTAAAACCAAACCATTTTTATTAAGTGATGCCTTACACTGTCCATGATGATGACCTATCACTAATGGTTAAAAATCTAAACAAAATCACTCTTAATGTTTACTTATAAATGAAGATGAGAATGTATTAGGATATGGATGGATTTGCACCATAAACTCTGCATTTGTAAGACTGAAACTCACACTTAATTGTTTCAACCTAAAGTAACTTACAATATTTCTTTCATATCTCAGTGTTACAAACAGTTTAAATAGGGAGTTGAGAGACTTTTGAGTTTTGACTGTTTGAAGCTTATTCCTGTTGCTAATCTGATTCTGATCATGAAGTGTAGTACCTTACCAGTGCTACTTTTGTTAGCACTCTTGTGAACGTTTTTATGAGATGTAGCCTTGTCTGTAAATGTAATTATTTAGTCACCTTAACCTGTCTAAGCTTTATACTTATATTTTCTTTCTCCAACAAGTGCTAAAGTATTTTATCCTGAAAAGACTCCTTATTTAACTATCTGCCTATTGCAGTCCACTTGAGAAGGAAAAAAAAAAAGCTTTTTTTGTTTTCCAGGCTTTTTGTTTTTTCTTTCAATGTGACTTTAATTGCTTTAAGTATTTCCTTGCTTTTGTAATAAAAAGTTAGTTGCAACATTTCTGGTATAAGAATGCAGTAATGAAGCACATCAAATCGGAACCTGGGCAGGTAATTTTACAAATAACCCTTGTTCAAAGGAAACGGATGGATCAGTTTAGCCTTGCTGTTAGTGTGACAAAAATCATATCTTCTCTATAAAGCCAAGCCACAATTTCTTATTCAGAAGCTTGCTGATGTTGATGTGTGAATATAGCACATAGGGATAAACTCCTTCAGAAAAGTCTGAAATGTAATAAAAACTAAGACACTGATCTGTTACGAAATTAGTCTTAACATGTATGAAGTGTTTTAGTCTATACACACTTGTTATACTGCTAGTTTGCAACACCTGAAGGCTTGAAAGATTTCAAATGTAACTAAATAACTGCATTTAATGTTACAGGTTATTTTTGTATTTTGTGTGTAAAATATTTGTAACTTGAATTTTTGACTTCTCATTGTTTAAGCATATCCATGTAGATATGTAGATATATTTACACTGTAAGAGAATTAGAGGGAAGTACAATGTGTGCCTTTTAAAGATGGTCTAAAGCTACACTTGTCAATGTTTCAAATACTCAATTATAATGTTAACTGCAATAACTCTGTCCTAAAAGGTTAGAATCCTTAAACTCATGTTTTGTTGAAGGTGTCTAAGATGGAAGATAGTAAACTGTAAGTCAGTCTGTGGACTTGATTAAATTCAGCAAGGTTTACAATTAATATTGTATGTATGACTATTCCTGCTTTGCTGTGCAAATACACTGTGAATGTGCTGGAGCTGTTCAGATGTCAAACATGTTTAAAATGAAAAAAAAAAAGATTATTATTGGTCTTTTTGCAAGTTGGCCGTAATGAAGTCGCTTGAAAAATTTTGGCTTCATTAATGAACAAATTTCTTTACCTCTAAGTCCTCACAAACATGGGTGAGTGTTCTGCAAGTTTACATACAAAGTAATGAAAGATTGGTTGCCTTAGAACTCAGTCTAGGTAAAATATATTTTTTATTCTATAGTTTTCTAGATTTTTATCAGTAAATATTATTTATACAGATACACAAATTAGGGGGAAAAGAAACTGGTTCTGCTGTTTAACAGCTGATCACCTAAAATGGCCCTCAAAATCCCATCATGTTGAGTTTTCTATTTATAATGCAATAATTTGCCCATCAAGACCAGAAATTTGAATAGGCTACTCCATAGCTTTTACTTTTTGTTATACAGCTGCCTCAATGAGTTTGTTTTAAAAGAAGACTTGTTTTTTCACATGAACCTCTGTTAATATTGGAGGGGAGTAAATGTCTAACCTATGCACTAATAAATTTATCTAAGCAAGTATCTTGTGGCTGTTTTTATATTCGTGATGTTATTGTGGCCTTTGAGGATTTCCAGTAAGTGGCTGGTAGGTTTTGTGAAGATGGATGTCAAACAGTTGATACCTAGGTCTTAGTTTCCAGAACCTTTTTACCAACAAAGGTGTAGAGATGATCAAAGTAGGTGCAGAGATAAAGATGAAGACATTAGTGGGATTTAGAATTTTTTAATACACCCATGGAATTTTGCTTAATATTGACCTTGAAAAATATGGGAATTATTTGAATGAAACTATTCATGTATTCTCAAAAAATCCTCATAAAAGTGCATCTCTATCAGTGCAGAATTAAAATAGCTTCCTCTTACCTGCCCACCCCAGAACTAGAATTTCTGGAATGGACTGAGGGTTCTGGTGTCCGTGTGGTAACTCGAGTCATTCCCCTGTGCTCATATTTGAACTTGGAGTGCCCCTCTCAGAGCTTTTTGCTGGCATTGAGTGCTGTTAACAAAGTACCTGCGGAAACAGCACCAAATCTGAACATAAATGAATCCAACAGAATGAACTAGAGCTGTTTCAAAATTAATCTGTCTCTATTCTGCTTCTCTTTGCTCTGTAGTGTAAAACACAGAAAAGACATTTCTAGGCAACCGAGGATTTGTTAAGCATAGTTTTGATGAATGCAAGCCTGATAAATAAAATTTAGAAGACAAAGGGAAATGAGGGAAGTGCTGCCCAGGAGGAAGGATGTTTTTCTGCTGAAGGATATTATTTTAAAACAGCCCACACCCTTTCAGACAGTTGTGCTTCATGTAGTTTGGAGAGAACAGTTTGGATGTGGGTTTTATTTTGTTGGAGGGGGAGCAGTGGAGGGTGTGAAAGGGGGTTTACAGACTTAGGTTACCCAATGTTAAATTTGATTTGATGCGTTAATGTGGCTTGTATGCAACTTCTGAAAATAACCATGGCATTCTTCCCCAAGTGGGTCAGCCTTTGCACCTGTGAATCAGCTCACTCTTTTCTGTCATGTACAGTAAGCAATTGGCTGCTCAGCTACATAGTGCCAGTTGCAGCCTCTTTAGCTGCCTCTCTCCAACACACGGAGTCCTTCTGCCAGTAGTGAAGCACTTGGAGATGAGCATTTTGGAATAAAAAGAGCATTTGGTAAGCACTTGTAGCTAGGTTCTGAAGAACAAAAGAACTTCTGGAATAAAGGTTTTTACAAAGGGAAATACATGGAAATGGTAAGTAATTACAAAATGATTGTATTTACGCGTTGTAAAGAATGATTGATTTTATTGTCTGCATTTGAATCCATTTTACCGCAAATTGGGGGAAAGGAGAATTTTTATGTTCAAGAATAGTTCTTAGAGAATGGCTAAGTTCTGATGCAAATAGCTGCTGTACAGCAGACTTCGTGGTTGCGAAGAAAACGAGGATTATTTTGCATACAAAGGTTTAGTTCCTCTATTCATACTTTAGAGAGAACATGGGTCAGCCCATGCCAGTTACTGTCAGCTAACAGTAAACTGAGCTGGACAACATTATGCTAACAGAGTGCAACTCAGCTTAGAGAGTATGACAGAATGAAGAGGGGCTCAACAGAGGTGCTGTTTATGTAACAGCTCACTTTACAGTCTTTTTATGTAATCTCAGAAAACGGAGAGGCAGCTTCCATGCATACTTGACAAGGTTATTTGGTATTACTGCACAGATCTGTTAACTTTCTGTAGTTACCAGGATTTTACCTTTTCAAGTCTGCTACTATGTAATTTTCATCAGTGTTTCTTACATCGGGTAAGAGTTAAGGGAATTATACCTGAAATTTCTGAAATGAGATGTGAGGGCTCATAGGTGAGAAGGCACACAAGAACTAGGGTCTGTGTAATTGCTGTAAAGAAATATTTGGCTTTTTTTTTTTTTCCAAGCTTCCTCCTTTCTGAATGGTGACATGAGCCTGTGGTGAGCATCTCTGTATCAGAGAATTACTTAGGCTGGAAGTGATCTCTGCAGGTCACCTAGTGCAAAAGCAGTGTCAGTGTGAGATCAGACCAGATTCTGATACTGTTCTACATCACAGAATGAAACGCCTTTGATAGTGGTTGGCAGAATCTTTTAAATATAAGCATGAATTTTTACTTCCTATTTTTTAAACCTCAAACCTGTCATGACTGTTCATACAGTAGAACACTTTCTTAATGTTCTGTGGATTAATGGAATTGGTTTTTATAGGAAGTCTTATCAAACAAAATAATTTGCTAGTCTAAGAATTTATATAAATAAGATCTGGCCTTGAGAATTTTTTCCTTGGCCTGTTTGTGGAACAGATTTCAGTTATCTGAGGGATGTAAATGGTTATTTTGAAGGGCACACTCTCAACTAAATATAAAGTACATAGATTTTAGACAAGGAGCAGGGGGTGGTAATGGTATTTCGCAACACAGACAACCAGACAATGGTTTCTTCACTGTAAGTAGTTTCATACTACCTGAAGTATGTCTTGGTCCAGTCAGATGTTGCAAAGTAGAAGGGAAGAGATTTCAACTATTTGAAAGCCTGTTTCGAGGCTCTACTTGGCTCCCATTTGTAGGTCACTGTAGGATGAGATCCTCATCAGTACTATTACAGAGCTGTTCTACTTGTATATAGCATTGGAAGATTAAGTCCTAGTTTGTCCAATTGCCTGAAATGACTTGTCCAGGATCTCACAGGATCTGTGTGGCAGAGCACAGAGCTTGTACATGGGTGCTCATTACAGCTTACAAGACTCCCTTGGCCTTTGTACCAATTTGCACACAGGCGAGTAAAAATGCAAAACAATTTGAATATGGGTTTGTGATACATGTGTCTTTATTAGAGAGGAGGCTGACTTGCTTACACATTCAGTTGATTGGTGCTGTACATTTAAGCAAAGCTCAAGCTCTCAGACTGAAGCACTGGTTTTGTGATTAGGCACAAGGGATAAAAAAAGAGGTTAGTTGTCCTGGTGTGTTACATTTCAAGCCATGAAGTGCTGCCTGCTGAAGGCACCGCGTGGAGATGCATCTGCAGGTTGACAGCTTTGGCTGAAGTAGTTATACCTCACAAAGAAGCCAGTGGGAGTTAGCAGTCCAATCCTCTTGTTCTAACTGAAATAGCATTGCGTGTTTAGTTATAAACTATGACCATTAGAATAGGGTTTAATAAAGACTATCAAGTTCACAGCACTGATGTCTCTTTCACTCAGTACAGGAGTACCATAGTCTTTTATTTAGGTGGTCGATAGTGTAATAAAGCAGGAAAGGAAGAGAAATGGAAATTGCAGGAAAATCAAGTCAGCTGTCCCAGCCTGTTAGGGTGACGGGCTGTTGCCGGGTTAATGTTCGATCCGGAATCCGCCACCGTGTGGAAACTGCTTGTAAGTGCTGACAGGGCCGAAAAAGTGGGTTGTGGAAGAATGCTTCCTTGGATTTGAGTCTGGGTTTTTTTTATGTAGCCTATTTAGCACTACTCATTGTCTGACACTGATTGAAAGACTGGAGAAAGAAGATTCCTTTTCCCTATACTATCCACTTTATTTTTTTCCTTTAAAAACAAAAGCCAAAACCAATTAGGGTTTAGAAACCAGTTTCTGGGATGTGTTTTTTCTAATCTTTTTTTGGTGGTGTTTGACTTAATGCCTAGTAACATCTTTAGGACAGCCTTCAGAATTTTTCAATAATACAGTCTCTTTAATGATTATTACTTCACTCTTTATACACCACAGCATTTTATCAGGGCACATACCAGTCTACTCATGCATATTTACATAATGTTAGCTTTCTAGCCTCAAATAAGGTCTATATAATGTCAATTAACTTAAATAACTTCAGTATCTCTGGGTTTCCTCTTTGAAGAGGAACTTAAGTGCCATAAAACTTGTTTTTTCCTTCCAACACCAGCACAAGCTGTTTTTTAAACAAAACAGAAGCTGCACCTCTGCAAAATGTGTTTCAACTCTCTCGGCTCCGCACTTGCTGCTCATTTCCCTTTTCCAAATTTCAGTAATCACCTTCGTGAAAAAAATTAATTCTCTTTTCTCAAATGGTGCTGACTTGCCTTCTCCCTTTCCTATGTAAAGGACCGGATGATTGCTGACTTGCTCTGCAGACTTAGCATTTTCCTCTTGTTGTCTAATTTCTTTCTTTAATGGACATTTGGCAGAAGCCATTTAAAATACTGTGACTTGTAAACATCAGCCTTCTGCAGTGCTGCGGATTGGCTGGGACCTGACCAGGAAAATATGTGCCATTTTTTCCTGCCATTGCTTTAGTTACTGGCACTACCCCCAGGATGCTTTTTGGAAAAAAAAAGGTACTTTTCCAAATGCACTTTCTTTGCTATTGAGCCATCTAATTGCAGGGGTTTGATTTTTCTGCCCATTTCTTCTCTTGGTCTTTGGCTTTCCTTTTTGTTTAGCAGTTGCCTATAGACACACAGTCTCTTCTATTAGTGAGCATACCTCATGGTATTTGTAGTGAAGAAAAATGGCAATGTGTATTCGGTTAAGGACAGTCATCCATGATATAGACTAATCTTGGTTCTATCCACACTGCTGTCAACCATCTCTAAATGGAGAAATATGGCTGCTAGCAGATTAATCTAGCTGCATGAGAAAGCAATCTGAAGAAAAAATTATAAATTCAAAAAAACAGTACTTTTAACCTTCTGAAAATCTGGAAAAAAAAAAAACAAACAATCTCATTTCAAAATGTGTTGGGTTTAAATCAGTTCATACAACAAGTACACACTGCATTTCCAGCTCGTATGTTTGCTCTGCTTTTGATTTTCCCTTTTGGCAATTTATTCAGAGTAGAGTTAGTGGATGGAATCTCAGAGGAGAATAAAAGCCAGTGTTTTGAGAACTAATGAAGTAATTATCTAAAGCATTATTTACAATGATTATTTAGAAGATAATGAGACCCTTTAATTATGTTTGTTCTGCACAGCTAGCCTTTCAATAATTCAGGGTATTGCCGTACAATTTCCTCTGTACTTACTTTGCACATTTTTGGTTAGAAAAACGTCACAGCTGCCTGTGATGCACAAACCCAGGCCCCCCTTTTGGGTATCGGTTGTCACATGAGCGTGAGAATCACCTGCTGGAGCAGGAGGCTTTTCTGTTCGGGCTTCTCCAATGTGGTACAAATTAAATTATGGGTGAAATAAAGCTAGGCTTATTAAAGGCGGTTATGGCTTTATAGGAGCACTACTTTAGTATTAAAATACATGCATTAGTCTAGTAATGATTCTGTTAGCATTTAGCTCATTGGATAAATAGTTATTATTTATTGATATTAAGATAAATAGTTGTATTTGTTATATATTAAGATAAATAGTTATCTTAGTTTGACTTGCAGTTCATTTTTATTTGGAAGTCTTGGTAATTTTATTTCAAACCAAAGTTTTTTTTCTAGAAGACCCTTACTCATTTGTCTGTAAGAAATTCAGGGTATCATTAGCATTTTAGTAGCTAATAACAATTTCACCAGTATTTTCATATGCCTCTGTGAACTTGCTGCTAAAATAGACAATCCTACTTAAGCCCATCGTTAGCAATGTCTAAATAGTACATAAACCCTGAGGAGATGCATCTTTTGTCTCAGGCTAGATCCTCATTTGGTATGCCAATGAAGTATTGCTTCACTACTGCAGTGGTGCTGCTCCACTTGGCTGAGGATGTAGTCCTTGATAATTAGAAATTGATAAGAAAAGCCTAATCTCAGAGAGAGCCTGAAGGCTTGGAGATTTGCTTCCAGTATGGCTGGCTGTTTATTTAGCATTAAATTAGCTCCTATAGGAATCTTTCCACTGACTTTAAGAGATGCTGCAAAGGGCGGCTGATCTCCTACCTACCTTCTGTTCCTTTGAGGCATGTACACAGCATGAGGAGGAGATTTTAATTTTACTGGAGTAAATTTAAAACAAGTAACACAGGACTATTCTAGAAGATAGTAGAAGTTAAAAGTCTTACCAAACAATGTAGTTTTGCATTTCACAGGGTTGCTATGAAATAAAATCTAAAAATCGTGAGTTTAAATAGAGGGGAAGACTACAAGTAATTATGAATGAAAAGACAGGTAAGTGAGCTTTGGAAGTACCTGCACATGTACAAACGAGCTGCTCCAATCTAGTTTCTCTGCTGGACTTCTTGTCTACTGAAGGAGGGACTTCTCTGCTTCTTTTAATGAAGTTGACAGCAATGCTCCTGTTAGCCTCAAAGCTACTTGGTTCAGGCCTACATGTGAAGTAGAAATAAACCTGTGATTCCCAAGAAGAGTAATTTGTGCATTAATCTGTTGTGCCAGCAAGCAAAATTCTAATTTAAATGTGCTAATTCCCCCTAAACATTTTCCTCCTGTTACCCACAGAAAGCACATCTTTTGCCTTTGTAAAGCGTGTAGTACAAGCACAGACTGCAGATGAATGCCAGTAAGGTTATTCACACCATCATTAAACAAGCAATGCAGGCATTAATGAACGTGCATCTTCAGTATGAATCTTTCAATTGCATCCTGTAAACACTGGCTTTTCAGTCCCAGCTGGACAACCCCAAATACATTAGATAGGAAGCTCTGTGTGGTGCTCAGTAGGAGCAGTCATGCTTCTGATGGCTTTCTCTCTTCCACCGACGCAGAGAGCTTAGATTGAATTCCTCTTTACAAATGTTGCAAGAATAACTTCTCCTAATACGGGTTTTAGCTGTTACTGAAATGTAAGGGTCATAACTGGATATGCATAGCTCAGTGCCTTGGTGACTGACCCATGATTTTAGATAAGGGAAGTGATCTTTGTTTGGAACTGAATCACTGGTTCTGTACTGAATTGCTGGAATCGCCTGATGTGAATCTTTTAAGATTGCTGGCCTAAGAATATGTTATTTACCTCTGTCCCACTTCTGGATCGGAGGAAAATTACCCCCTTTCTAAAACACTACTGAAACTGTGAGATTTGCTCTGTCTGTGGCTATGCCTTTAGCTGGCACATGCTGCCTTGTTGTATGGATATTATACTCCAGTGTTATAAACACCAAACTAAGAACAATCTATTATTACTGGATATAGAACACTTCACTGTTCTCATTTGGTGGAGAATCTCTGAGTACTTACAGGAAGCTACTTGCTCTCCAACAGGCAAGGCACAGTGCTGTTGCTTTTAAGGAGTTTGACCTATTGTCTCACAATACCTACCAAACATTTGGGAGGCTGTCTTACTATCTAGCTCCCAAGGTTCAAAACCACTTTGGCTGCTTATCTGCAATAAAGCTCCTTAGAGGAAAAGGGAAACTTTGAGTCATGCTTATTTCTCCTGTAACTAAGTATATTGGTTGTCTTTTGAAAAGCCCTGGGAGGAGAAAGGGGAAAGGCAGTTTCCTTTACAGGTGTGTCAGAATACCCACCCAACATTGCCAAAGCTTGAACTAAAGATGCAAGACAGGCCATTAATATTTTGGAAGAGGAGGAAACAAAGGCCTATCAACAGGGAAGAAGAAATAACCAAGTAATGCGTCTGTTACCTTGAAGCTTTAACTTGTGAAATGGTGCTGGCTGACTTTATTTAAAGTCAGAATAACTCCCATAAGCCAATTTAGGTTTCTCTCTAGAGGGTTTAAATGCTCTCAAGCCACTTTTCCCTCTGTTACAGAAGGCAGCTACCGGTTGTATTCTGGATC
Organism: Nestor notabilis; assembly: GCF_000696875.1. NCBI lineage: Eukaryota > Metazoa > Chordata > Aves > Psittaciformes > Psittacidae > Nestor > Nestor notabilis. The sequence continues at coordinate 25,173 of NW_009933437.1, forward strand.
GTGGCTATTCTGTACTGGATTCCCACAAGGCAAATCAATCACTTTCAGAAGTGCATAAGCCCTTGTTTAAAGAACAAGAGGAAGACAGAGTGGTGAGTAACCATTTCCGTTTCAGGATGTGCCAGAATTTGTCTGAAAACTTGCCTAGGTTTGTTTTTTGGGTTTTTGGTTTTGGTTGGGGATTTTTAGGGGTGGGGTTTTGAGGAAGTATTTAAAATAATCTGGTTTTTTGTTGTTTTTTTTTTTTTTTTACTCTTGCCATGTAGAAGAAAAAAATGTAAAGCCCTATTACTAAAAAGCTTTATATTATAGGATAGGCCTCAAGTATGCAAAATAATTAATTAAAAAGAACCAGAAATTCTACTATTTGGTAGGCAGCTGAGAAAGTAGTGATTTTTTTTTTTTTCAAGCAAAAAGTACATGGACAATAAGCAGAACCAGAGTGCAGCTTCTTTGTGAGCTGTAAGGTCGTAACATTTACACACAGTCTTTGGCTTCAGAGATGGGCTATTCTGGTTATGCTGTGGCTGTAATCACAACGCTGATTCTGTCACACCATTGCTCTAGGGCTTGAGGAACTTTTGACAGTGGGTAAATTTTGGTGCCCTGGTAAGTCTGAAGTGAGTTGTAGATCCAGATTTTTGAAATCCAAGCTCACAGTCCTAGGTAGCCATGGCTGCTCCCTCAGTCTATCCCTATTTCTTCCACTTCTCTTGAGGAATTATTTTTAAACCCACAACAAGTAATCCACATTAAGAATTCTAGTTTAGTATGTGCCTCTCTCTCTCTCTCCTGACTTTGCCACAAGGCATAATAATAATGGTTTATACAAAACGCTTGCCTGGTCTGTCTGCACCTATATCACCCACGTGGGATAGCACCATTTGTGGTTAACTGATGTTATTGTCCCTCATGCATACATTTTAAGTATTCATTGTTAAAATAACTGTAGCTCCTTTTCATGTTCCCCACATAAGAAAGTCTCTGCTTCCTAAGCTGCCTACCAAGTGGTAAATTTATTTTAAAATGAATTAATTTGCATGTGTAGAAGAGTACACTTAGTATACTCCTGCAATATAAACCTTTTCCTCACTGTGTATTTACACTATTCAATAGTTACTGATGGCAAGATTAAAAGAAGAAAAGTTTGCTTAAAATTAGGTTCAGAGCCATTATAAGAACTACAGCAAGTTTCTACAAAAGGCTTTCAAAGTGCTTAGCAGAATATTGTCATCAGCATTTCTGAAATGAAGTTGGATAGTTGACGGCCTGTGTATGAATTTCGGAGGCTAATTTTAGGTTACAGTCATCTTGCCCTGTGCCTGAAGATCCACCCCAGAGAGTCACCCCCTTTCTGTGCCAGGACAAGCTGGGAGAAAAGCTCTGATGTTGTGCTCAGACCCAAAGCCTGACAGCTGGGCACACTTGTGCTCACTTGACTTTGAAGCTATTTATAAGGTTTTTGTCAGAATTCCCATTTATACAGTTTCCCCTAGTGTATTTTTGGGTCTGATTTTCCTTCCATTATGAGGCAAATAAAACCATGGAACAAATCAGTCTTAGAAAGATAACAGACAAACTCACAGGATGATAAAATTCAGCAAGTGTTGAGACGTATTTGTAATTATAACTGATATATATATTAATCCCTAGAAATAACAGAAATTACTGTAAACTTCAAGCGAATTGGAAGAACATAAAGGCAAAGTCTCTGTGTTTCCCTGTAATCCAGCTGGATCCACACATCCATATACAAGAGCTGGTTTTAGATGATATATTCACTCTCTACATTTTTTTCTCTCATCCAAGTTGGCTCGTTGCTAAGCTATAAGCGAGCATGTGCTACGCAGAATGACTCAGACTTGTAGGCCAGGATGCTTTTCTTGGGTTTCCATTGAGCAGTCTTCTTACCCTACACAGATATAAATAAGTGCCCTTGTTGCCTTCCCTATCATTTAATACTAGGAAAGTAAATCTGAAATTACTTTAATTGCATTAAAATATGTCTTCTGTGATTCAAGGGGAACTGTTTCATTACCATCTGTTACAACCTTAAAAGTTCTGTTCTTACATACTGATACATGTAGCAACACAATATAGTAACATATATAAGAAAAATAAAAACTGAAATGCTGAAAAATAGTAGTTATTTAAAGGAAAAAAATGAATATGTATGTAATGTTCTTATTAAAATGAATGATCTTACTGCACTTTAAGAGAAATCTGACAGCTTTAGGAGGAGGCTGTGAGGCTGCACAGACCTCACTGGTTTGCAAATGAGTGTTTGGAAGGGCAAATGGTTTTCCCATTTCTTCCTTTACTCTTGTGAGGCAAAAGGAACAGAAAGGGGAAAAGGTGTGAGCAAGGCCATGAAATATTTGCTACCCCTCCAGTTTCTGTGTTGTTTTAGATGTGGAGGGTTCCCATGAGTGGCACATCAGATGAAAATAGGAAAAATTCAGAGAACGTGAGGGAGGGAACATTGCTTTACTTTATTAGAAGAGACTTCTGGATTCCTCCCAAGCATCCTGGCCTATAGCAGAAACCATCACAGCTCAAACACTGACAGATGGTTGGTGTTTGTAGTTTCTAATAACCACCTTTGGTTCACAGACAGTGACTGCAGAACAGCTCCATAAAAGGTTTCTTCTCAATTGCAAGCAGCTATCTACTTTATTAGAGCTAATTCACTTTTTTTTCCATTTGGTTTTTGTTGCTTTTTCCTCCTACCATTTTGTGCTGGTGAGTAATTAGACAATTTTGAGGGCTGATTACAGAAACGAATACACTCTAAACTTCCTTTTCCAAATACAGCTTCTTGCTTGGTATTGCAAGTTTCAACTTTTTTCAAATATGAAATCCAGACCTCAAACAATACAAAATGCCAAATCATGCTGGCCAAACAGAGACAGCCTGACTCACCACGAGAAAAGGATGAAAATAAGGGTAGTGGTGTTTGCAAAGAGATCTCACCAGTGTTTACTCTCTGGGAGTGGTTTTGGCTATCCAAGATTAAATGTTACATAAAGTAAAAAAAAAAACCAAGCTGTTTTGCCAGTGCTTATAGGCAGCACATAGAGTGAGGGACAAGAGTAAACTCCACCATGAAATTTCCCTCAAATTCCCTTAAACAGAAGAAAGAGGGATTAACCTTCCTAAAAGAAAAGAGTACTGAGCTTTACTACATACCTTTAACTGAGAAATATGGTATGGGCCCAATTCCCTAGCTCCTTTTACCTTTATTTAGGTTTTAAGTTCAAGGAGACAAGACTGTCTTACACTGGCTGTAGCATTCCGTAAAATTGATAACACCTTTAAATTAAAGAAAGGAATCAATGCTAAAATGTCCAGCATGCTTAGAATAATACTGCATATTTATCTGTGCCCTGTCATTCTGTATTGGGTAACAGCAGAAGGAACAAAGGTCCCTCTTTGTGTACTTCTTTATCCCACTTAATTCCAGGGATGTAGCAGAAAGTGCCCTCTCTTGACTGAGTAATCTGATGAAGCAGTGCCATTTACCATTTAACCACATGCTACTTATATCCCTGCTGTTTTATCCATCTTCTGCATAAGCCAAATATGACATTCTTCCTGAGACTGACAAAGAGACCAAATGCCATGCAAGGAACAAATTGCTCCTAGTAATATTACTTCTTATTTGGGTTGCAGTGATACCTGGTCTCCCATTCTGTAGCATTAGCACAGCTCCCGCCATGCTAAGCACTGCACAGAGAGAGGACCAGTGACTGGGCTCTGCCACAGCGATGTGTCGTCTGCTGTTGACTGAATGCCATGTCTAATTTGTTCCTTTAATTCTCCTAAGCATCAAATCTATACTTTGAAACTTGTGATTTACCATGCAAGAACAAACTGATTTAAGACCATCAGAATCACTGAGACATTTTACATGTGTTGTAATATAGTTTAATGAGTTATTAATTTTGTCCCACAGTCCAAAAAGGGCAACAGGAAAGCAAAACGAACAACTGAAAAGTCTCCACGATGCAGATCTGAAGGCAGAAGCAAACCAAGAAGTAGTTCAGTAAACGTTAAGAAGAGCAAGGTGAGTGTTACATGCTCTAAAATCTTCCAGTGGCTTTACTGTCAACTGCTGAAATGGTTGTCACAGCATTGACACGAATCAGAAGTGACTACATGTCAGGTCAAACAACTGCCTGCATCTTCCCTGGCACCTCATGCACTAAGTTTTCTCTCACGTTTTGCTTCCCTGATAGGTATTTTTTTGGTTTTTATGGCCCAGCAGATTTCTTGTTTTAATTCTTCTAATTACAGTTACCTACTGCTTTCATTGTGAGACACACAGTTTAGAATATTGGTCAATTTGAAGTAACTCCTCAATAAAAAAGCTACACGCTGATGTTAAATTCCTTTTGTCGCAATTCCAGTGTATTACTTGGCACGTGAGGCTTGTGAAACAGAGGGATCAACACCTTCCTAAAAAGCACAGAGTTCTGAAATTTGCATAGAGATTGGGAGTGGTGAGGATAACCTGAGGATGCCCCTGTGATCCAGCCAGAGCACCCTGTTTATCTATGGAGAACCTGCTTTTCCAGTGACATTGGGGTGCATCAGCGATGGGGAATGTTACCTGATTCATCTTTTCTGTTCACTAATGGATTCACTCTCCAGAGCTTTCAATGCTGCTCCCTTCAGTAGATACAAACATGATAAAATTAGCTTAAAAAAAATCAATACACTCTTAAGTGTCTGGCAACTTCCTCAATTTTTACTGTATCATTTACTCAACAGTTTAATGCTTAATAGAGGAAAACTTGCCTGTTAAATATTCATGTGCAGACTTAGCAGATAAAACACACCACGGTTTGCTTCAGTTTTTGTAGCTCTTCTCATTCACGACAAAACTAATTGTTTGAGAGCACAGAAACTGCTGGACAGTAACACCTGACTGACTTGCCTGAGGTCAGCGCCGGGGTTCATGTGTGACAATCTGCCACGATTTCAGTTTGGGGCAGCAGCGAAGTTTCCAAAACTCAGAACCTAGAAAATGAGAGGTCCTCTCGAGCCACCCCACTTCACACACTCTACGTTACACGTTACCCGCGGGCCC
>NW_009933438.1:0-466 GCF_000696875.1 Nestor notabilis
TTCCAACCCAAACCATTGTATGATTCTAGAAATACAGATGATTTGGAGTAACAGTAACTCTGATGGTAATTTCCAGAGGAATTCATAGGAATACATAACGTGTTATCAAGAATCAAAAAAAAGGATGAGAAATCCCTAGTATGGTAGCATGCATAAAAACTGTGATGGAACTGTCTCTAAGTGTTTTTTTCCCCACCTTTATTAATGATACCACTTAGAAAGTAATTAAACTAGTAATACCTTACTTTTTGAAGAATCTGGTGGAAATATAAACAATTTCTACCAAAAGAAGGCAATAAAAACCAAAAATCATGAGAGTGCTCCCAGTTGGTAGGGAATGTTGTTTCTTTGTGTTAATGCTTCAAGGATCCTGACTGTAACAGCTTCTAGTATAGGTGGGATAGAAATGTGTGTCCAATATCTGAAGGGGGCTTCCAAGAATGCTGGGGAGGGACTCTTCATTAGG